>NC_135212.1:2812151-3097151 GCF_052324685.1 Brachyhypopomus gauderio
TATACAAAGAGCAAGATTCAAACATTTTTATTTATTTTTATTGTTTGACGGGACTCATTAGAGAAACTGTCGTCTCTACGTGCGATTGAATTGTAACTTTTGAAACACGAGTCTACAAATTTTCTGCCGTTTGTTGTAGTATCGGTAACATACAGTCTGCTTGTAACTTCAACTTTTTCGTGAAGTATCACGTTTGGTGTTTTGGTCATATGAGCTTGGGGGTGAGCCAGCTTGTGCTTTGGCAGGCGTATGAGCTGGGGGTGAGCCGCTTCCACCGCATTACCAAGACAATGGGCGTTAATCCCTTCACAGCAGGGGAGTGGGCTACATGGACCCTACCAAGCCCTGTGAAATTTTTCGCTTCTCTAGGAGCTCTAGTATAAACAAATTAGTCAGACATGAATAGCTTAAAATACTGCACGTTACAGCATATTTTTATCTGAATGTAGAGGCCAAAACGTTATATTAAATACCTCTCCTTTTAAAAATATCCAGTCAATACCAAGCTAATTGGGTAAACATTAGGTTGTTATAAGGAACACTAACTGTGACGCTAAGCTTGTTTGTAGCAGATGTAGTGACTAACCTTTTCAGGTGGGTTTTCAGGTGGCAAACACACGCTGCAGTTTGCTGCTCTTCTATTTGCTACTTGTGCAATGTTTTTGTACCCAAAACTTATTATGAATGGTGGAACAGAAGCGAGCGTCCTCTCCAGCGCATACAGACAGGCGGAGAAGAGATCGTCAAATGAAACACAAAAGAACATTACAAATAAAAAAATTGTTCACTAGTCTCAAATCACAAGTCCAAGTCGAGTCTGAAGTCACTGTATACTGTATGCGACTTAAGTGCGAGTACGAGTCCCAAACTCGAGTCCCCATCTCTGGTATTTCATTTCACAACACGTAGCTGTCTGACTGAATAGTTCGCTTGTGTTATGTTTACAAATACATTTACTGTAACACAGCATGCACTGCGGAGCGAGGAGGTGGACACAAACGCTGAGGAGAAGGAGATTTATTAAGGGTAATTCCATAGTCAAAGTCATAAGAGCAGGCAGGGGTCATAACAAGAAGGCAGTCCGAATACGACAGGTAAATGGGCATAATGACAAACACACAAGGAATACTCACAAAACCAGGCAGGGAAAAATAACAGGCAGGAACAAATGCTAGAATGGACAATAGAACAAACCGAGTAAACTCACAAGAATCATGAATCACAAAGAGCACAAATGAACACAGAACTAACAAGACACAGGTGGAAATACTGACGACACGGGCGTGGCAGACGGAGGGAAACCATGGAAACAGATAAGAAGGCAGGGTCAACAAGCAGGGAACAACATAGGCCTGAGGAACAGGGAACCGGAGTGACAGCTAGAAGAGGGACATTTACAAGTATTAATAATTTGAGTAATATGGTTGAGCAGTGTCATTGGCTTTATTTATATGGAAAGGCATGTGACATTTTTCAAAATTGAAAATGCTATCTAAGTATTATCAGAGACATCTGTTAAACAATTGCAGTTATTATATATACATAATACATTTTCATATGCTCTTTGTAGTTTCTGGGGTGCATCACCTGTCACTTAATACATCCACAAAAATATCCTTCAAAGATAATTATTTAAACTGATCTAAAGAGCTTGATAGAGATATTTTAATGATTTCGATGATTTCAAGCGAGTTCAATATTCAAAGCCGTTCACTGTGACATTGTGCCAGGTACGCAGTCTGATGGACATGGCCAATGCCCTACATATACACACACACACACACACACACACACACACACACACACACACACACACACACACACACACACACATATACACACACACTGCACCTTTCCTGTTCCCAGTCACCTGATTATTGGTCATTGATTACCCTCACTTTCTCTCACTTGTCTCTCATTTGCCTATTTCTGTCTCTTCTGTGTTAGCCCATAGGGACACTCATCCAGTGCTGTACACTGTGTTCTCTCTGCTGTGAACTAGATGAGTGTTTAACAGTGCTCCGTCGGGCCTCAAGTTGAACTCCCAGTGCTGCTGACTTTCTTCTTGCCCGGTCACTGCTGAAGATAAAAACCTCTAAACTTGCATCTCACTCCCTTGCTGCACCTGTTACAATCACTAACTGCAAAGTGATGTGTTTACAACATTTATCTCCCTAGAGTGCACTTCCCTGCTAAAGGAATAACTTAGTCACAAGTTTTTAGTTCTTATGCAGGTTTGTAGTTTTTCTCTTTTGCACAGTAATAAACAGCCAAGTCACAAAAAAACATCACCGCTCATGTCACACCGGCTGATTTTAACGGTTTTTGAACAGCTCATTGGCCTGTTGTGTCACAGTGACTCTCGTGCACAGTAATAAACAGCCGTGTCTTCAGTTTTCAGACTCTTCACCTGCAGGTACACCATGTTTTTACTGGTGTCTTTAGTGATGGAGAACTGGTCCTGGAGAGACTGGGCAAATATAGTGCCTGTGCCACCATCAATGAGGCCAATCCATTCCAGTGCTTTTCCTGGTTTCTGACGGATCCAGTGAAGCCAGCTAAGAGAGAGTCCAGTCACGGTACAGGACAGGGTGACCTCATCTCCAGGTCTCTTCACCACTGAGTCAGAAGAGGTCAATGATTGTCCATGAGCACCTAAAAAATAAAATTTGAAAGGCATAATAAAATTGTAACAAAATGCATAATCTCCTGAAGAGATAAAACAGATGTTTTTGAATTAACGTTCTGTCACTTACATGAAAGTAGTAGCATTAAAATACAGTAGTTTAGACTGAACATGTTCAAGCTCTGAAGCACAGAGTGAGAAAGTATTAGAGTCAGTGAGTGATACTGGTGAATCTAGGATAGACTCATTAAATATACCATTGTATTTGAATAGGGAGGGACCACTTTGGAGAGAGAGAAGTCTTCAGAGAAAAGTTTCAGGCAATTTACCATGGTCAAGTATTCAACTTTGTGCCTTCGATATAAATTTTAATAAATTACAATAATAAAATGTATGAAGAAGAAAGTGAGGGAGAGAAACTGAAAGACTAACTTAACGTTAGTTAATTATTTTTAATGTGTTACTTCATGTGTTGTTCATGTTAACTAATGCATTAGTTAATGTTAGTAAGTAAACACTTAGTGTAAAGTGTTAACCACATTTACAATTATACTTAGACGCTCTTATTTAGAGCGACTATCAAAGTGTTTGCATCTGGTCACAGAATTCATCCTAGACAGTAGCACAGATAGGCCAGAATTCAAGATACCATTGAGCCAGACTACACAGCAAAATCAGCAGAGTTAAATATTTGGTGTTGATGAAATATTTGAGAGTAGAGAGTCAATCTGACTATTGCCAGAGTTAATCCAACTCTGAACAGAGTCTCAGCTCTGTGATTTTACTCCCAACTCCCAAAAAAACAGTGTCAAAATAAAGTGTTAAACAAGCTCTCCTTTAAAATAACTCTGAGAGTGTAAGTACATCAAGTACGTCAAGTATGCAAGTACGTAAGTACGCCCCCTTTCAGTCACACTTATACACCTTCCCCAGCACGTTTCAGTCGCGAAGTATTGTTGACTCATGCTACATACAGAGCGTTTCTATTTCCTGTTTGATCTCCCGTGCTCTGACCCTTGCTCGCTCCCTAGACCTCATCTCCTCCCTAGCCCTTCTGTACCTCCTGGATTCTGCTCTCCCGTTACGACCCTGGACCGTCACGACCACCCCAAGAGAACGTTACCGCTGCTAATGCTAGTGATCTACTGGTCATTCTCTGTGTGTGTGATTTATGTAAATAAAAGCGACCTACTTCCGCATTTGGATCCCTCTCCGCCTGGTCAATTCGTTACATCAGCTTACATATTTCAGATCCTTTGATAAGTAGTTCTCCAATGAGAATGATAAAAGAGCTTGCATAGTGCTATATTGTTATATGTTGAAAATATGAGAATGTCATTCTGTATTTTTAATGGTTTTATTTTATGTGGTGCACATGATGAGAAAAAAATGATAAAACATGTAGTATGTGATTTTTCAAGTTAAATTGAATTAATTGCACACCCAAAGCTGCAGTATGCAAATCAATATCAGCATGGTAAATCAGTTGAGAAAAAATTGACACTGTAAGGTGTTACGGAACAGCTCCGGACCCTTCCCTGTGGGCGTGCCGCTATGTTGTCTGCGTGTCGTTATGTCCATGTTTGTACTTCCGTGGGTGTGGGTTGTTTGTGAGCGTGTTCGTGGTTACACCTGTGCCTTGTCTCGAGGTCACGTGGGTCTGTGTAATTCACCTATTTAATGTGCGTTCGCGCAGTGTCGTGTGCTCGTCTTTGTCTAAAGTTCATGCCCATGCAAGCATCGCGTCTGCGTGCTAGCTCCGTTTGTGCAGGACTTTACGTGTTTGTGTTTTGATTAAACGTTTTATGTTCACTGCAAGACGCGTGTCGTGCCTCCTGCTTCCTCCAGCACCACAAAGTCACAGAAAGACGAGCCGATCAGATGCCCGGATACGCTAAGCGTACACCCAAGGGGAAGAAGAAGAGCCGGCGTCACCACGGCTCTTCCCCAGTCCGGCGCCACGAAGCCCCCGTCTCCGAGCAGACCATGAAGCAGGACCCACTCTGCACATACATGCTCTGCGCAGCTCAGGAGACGGAGGATGCACAGCTGGCAGAATACTTCCGCACATCCGCGGTACGTGTGTGGAGGGAGAGACACCCTCCCACGTCCGCGGAACTGCCACCCGGTGCCGTGGGCAGCTGCAATGTGGAGGAGAAGAGCGCACCGCTCCTGGTCTTCCCCGAGGAGGAGGAGACCAGCGAGCCGTTTATGGTGGGAGTAGGCGCCTTTGCCCTCTCTCCCCCCGAAGATGAGTTCGGGAGTGAGGACTCCGGAGAGGAGAGTGAGGGTGAGGGCAGCTGCCCCTCCCCCCGGTCCGTGGCTTCCTGGACGTCGGACGAGGAGAAGGAGACCAGCGCCACTCCAACGGTCTGCTCCGACGTCGATGAGCTCCCCAATAAGGAGGAGGAAGACGTCAGTCCTCCCCCATCCGTATGCTCCGAATCAACGGTGTATTACGGAGAGGGGGAGGACGTTAGCCCCCCTCCGTCCCTGCACTCCGAGTCAACCGTGTGCTACGGGGAGAGAGGGAGCACCAGCCCACCTCCGTCCGTTTGTTCGACCCCTTCCGGGTTCGACAGCGGGAGTGAGGGAGAGGACAAGATCTCGGTGGGTTCTGCGGACACCGTGCGGGGAGAGAAAGGGTGTCCGCTAGGCAGGAAAGCCTCTCAGGCGTCGTCAGAGAGGAGCAGCATGTGCTGGTCAAGCTGCCCTGCCACGGACGAACCCATGTCCCTGGACCAGTGCCTCTCGGAGGGAGAGGAGGAGCCCATGTCCCTGGATCGGTGTGTCTCGAATGAGGAAGGAGAGTCCATGGACACATCGGGGGACAAAACGCCGGTGATCCCGGCTGCGCGGGAAGGATCCAGCGCGGTTGGCGGTCCGAGGTGGGGGTTCCGCGCGCCTCAGGAGAAGCCACGGAGGTTTGCCGGCGCGCGGCGCCGCGTCTCGGCTCCGGCAGCGCCCAGGAGGGAGGCCAAGGCTCCTCAGGCGAAGGTCTCAGGCGCAAGGACCAGGGGCGCACCAGGAGGAGCAGCGCGCACCGGAGGTGCGAAGCCGAGGACCGGTGGGACTCCGCCGCCGGTTTCGCCTGCTGCGCCCGCCCAGCCTGCTTTCCCTGGAGGGATAGCGCCACCGTTTGCGCTTTGGCAGGCAGCCGGAGCGATGCCGTGGCTGCCTGTCCCTATATGTCTGTCTGTTCCCCTGTGTCTCCCTAATCTCCTTTTCCCTCTTGTGCCTTTCGTGTTTCATGTACCTGTGTGTGTGTTTGTCAGCGTGCCTTTGTTTAATGTATTTTCCCCTGTCTTCCCAGGGAAGGTGTACTAGTGCTGTCCGCGGCAGTTCCCGCCGTCGGGGGTGACTGCTCTCGGAGGCTCGTGATCCCGGGGGCTCCGGACCTGCCCGTCGGTGTTTGTTCGGGGCATTCCCGCCGCGCGGGACGCTCCGGGAGTAGCGAGCCCCTGGCGGGGGGTTCTGTTACGGAACAGCTCCGGACCCTTCCCTGTGGGCGTGCCGCTATGTTGTCTGCGTGTCGTTATGTCCATGTTTGTACTTCCGTGGGTGTGGGTTGTTTGTGAGCGTGTTCGTGGTTACACCTGTGCCTTGTCTCGAGGTCACGTGGGTCTGTGTAATTCACCTATTTAATGTGCGTTCGCGCAGTGTCGTGTGCTCGTCTTTGTCTAAAGTTCATGCCCATGCAAGCATCGCGTCTGCGTGCTAGCTCCGTTTGTGCAGGACTTTACGTGTTTGTGTTTTGATTAAACGTTTTATGTTCACTGCAAGACGCGTGTCGTGCCTCCTGCTTCCTCCAGCACCACACCGTCACATAAGGTAGTCAGTTTATAACACTGGACTCTGGTGCTGAAAAGTTTGAACACTGAGTAGTGTTGCACAGTGGTACATTTTAACTCTTTTAAGTAGTTAAAAATAACTCTATTGCAGTGTAATTACTACAACACTTTGAAAAGTGTTAAAATAACACCCTGGGGTGTGGACCCATATAGACACTTTAAAAGTGTTGAAATTAACTCCCATAGAGTTTTTTTGTGTCTTTCGAATTGTACTTCTAAACTACAGGATTCAATGTCATTACCTAGTATTTCGATTAAACTTATACCAAGAAGCACAATTAACCATAGACAGATAGACAAACAATTTAAGAACAAAGACAACAAGTGCTATCTGCTGAGTTTATGCTCATTTAAGTACTCAACAAACAGGTGAGTCTTCGGTCTACGTCCGAGCAGCTATTGGAAGATCGTTCCACCATCTTGGAGACAGGACAGAGAATAATATTGAATTTTGTCTTCCGTGAGACTTTAAGAATGGAGTCTCATAAATCATAAAGCCTATTATTATTATTATGTTTTCTGTTAATTTTTAAAACTTTTAAATGCGTGATGACTTGTTAAACGTGTCACACATATGCATGACATCACAAATTAAGTAGAAGTAATAAAAACTGGTAGGTGAGTTCATGACTGCAGTGTGGAGAATGGCATGTGCAAGACACAAAGACAAATGTACATAACATACATCAGAATGTAACATATTGGTGCGACCTTAAAGGAATATATTACATTGTACTGATTTACATACACTAACACTAAAGCTCTAAAAAGGTGCGAGCAACAAAGAGCCAAAACGGGAACCACAATTGTTACATGTTAATTACTGTTAATGTTACTTGAAGTGTTACTTCATGTGTTGTTCATGTTAACCCTCTTAGCATGCTTGTTAGCATGCTGCTGGCTAACACAGTTGGCAGCCTGGTGGTTGGTCCGCGAATGGCCATTAATTGATAATTGTGCTGTATTACAGTTTTTCTCAGTCGATTTGGTTCATTTCTCAGATCAGAATTGAATTTCTCAAAACTGTTCATTCAGTCTCCACATCTCCTTGTCACTTGTGCACATCATAATTGGGTAACACTTTACATTAAGTGTTTACTTACTAACGTTAACGAATGCATTAGTTAATATGAACAACACATGAAGTAACACATTAACAATAATTAACTAACGTTAAGTAAACATGTAACAGTTGCATTAGTTAATGCTGTGTTTATATCAAGTGCAGACTAAGTGGTGTTGACTAACTAACATGAAGTAATGCATTAGTTAATGTTGATGGGCCCCCTAGCTAAATTCGCCTTGAGCCCCCAAATTGCTAAGTCCGCCACTGTACGTTACATACGTGTTAGCGCGCTGTCCGACAAATATCACATCACCCACAAATGCCTAAAAGAAAATGCGTTGAACATGTATTCACATGTTTGGCGGGAAGTATAACTTCATAACAAAATTCAATGTATTTTTATAAACGTTACTCTTTAGTAAATACTCAAAGCACAGGTTTACCTGCAATATCATTAATAACTGGCATGTTATTTAGCATCTCATTGCAGTATAAATGTCCATATTTAAAAAATACCGACATTTAAAAACGAATTCTTTGGCCCGTACACTAGACTCCGCCTGTTTATTGTTCATAGAGCAATGAATCCTGGGATATGGTGGGACGCGAAGGATACTCAGACGCATCCTTCGTTTTCGGGGTTTTGAAGGCTACATTCGTCGGCCGCATAAGAAGGAGTCCACAAATTGGGACAGCCTCGTCGCGGCGCAGTGACGTAACCGGCCTACAAATGCGCACTTCGTGGGCTGCAGCCCCTGAATTGAGATACACCTTCTGTCCGTGAAGTGATACCCATGATTCCACACATATTGCATGACCATCCAGCTACGGAAAGACTGATTGTACATGTCGGCTCTAGCGATGTCTACAAACAACAGTCTGAGATTCTGAAACAGGATTTTAACCATCTGCTCGACATTCTGGAGTTTTCCCGGTGTGAAGTGTTCATTTCTGGACCGATACCAACTGCACGTCGAGGCAGTGGTCACTTTACCAGACTGCTGGCTCTAAACAGCTGCCTCACTACAGTCTCCTGCACACTCAGTGATTTCTCAGGTCTGACACACTGGAACCCATGCTCCTAGTCAGTGCTACATTCCAGGACTTTTAAATAGCCGGTGGCATGGCTCTCAGAATCGAAATAAAAATGTAATCAGAAGAAAACATAAGGGTACAAAACATTGTAACAAGAAAAATTTGATCCCAGTGAAATGCACAAGTGATGTAAGCGATGCTGATCAAACACATCAAGTCTTCAAAGTCTCCTTACTAAATGTCCGCTCACTCACAAACAAGTCTTTTATAATAGCTAAATAATTGAAGATTACTGTCTGGACTTTCTTTTTCTAACAGAGACTTGGCTTGATAGCAATGGAGCAATAGTGCTAAATGAAGCTTCGCCTCCCGACTTTAACTATTTTAATGTCTCCAGGGTAAATAAAAGAGGTGGTGGTGTTGCATGTTTTTACCATAAAGCATTCCGCTGTAAGCAGATTGTGACGTTGGGTGCGAGGCGAAGGACGAGACACAAATCCAGCTTCACAGGCACAACGACACGTTTTAATGCATACAGGTTATTGCGCAATAGCGCACGCTAAACAGACACTTACACACGTAACGTGTAGACTCAAACATTAGACAACGACGAGCACAAGACACTGCGCGAACGCACATTAAATAGACAGACCACATCAACCCCACGTGATGACGAGACGAGCCACAGGTGAGACGGATAATGACAAGACGCACCCGCACCCACGGAGGTACACAGACACAGACGAATAGACGCAGACAACGTTAACACACGCCCCAAAGGAAGGGTTCGGGGACCGTAGCGTGACAGACGCCCCCACCAAGGGCACTACCCGTCCCGGGGTGCCAACAGGACTGAGTGCCCCGAACCCACGTCGATGGGCGGATCTGAAGCGCCCAGTCCTGCGTCTGGGAGATGAACGCCCTCGGCGGAGAGTCCGCCACGCACAGTCTAGAACACCCTCCCTGGGAAGACGGGGGAAAACACGTTAGACACATTTAACGGGACATTCACAAACACACTGTAGGTGCTGGCCAAATTTATTTAGTAATCAGTCTCATAAAATTACCTACGAAATGGTGGGAGTTCAGACAGTGTTAAATTTACCCAAATTTTATATAAACTCATTTAACTAAGGTCGCCACTAATTGTGGTCAACTCCCGTAGCCCAAATTGTTTGATTAACAAACTATAAATCTGAAGGTTACAGTTCAAATAATAGTTCTGGCTTCAGGTTGTAACAGAGAAGCAACGACTCAAACGACAGTATTTAAACATAAAAACATTTATTGATCACAAAGCATAGTAATAAAAGCATAGCAAACAAAGGGGACAGGAGGGTTGGCTAGTGTGTGTGTGTGTGTGTGTGTGTGTGTGTGTGTGTAGGTATGCGGGTGTGTGTGTGTGGATGTGTATTCGAGTGTGCGCGGATGCGCGTGCGTGTATTCGAGTGCGCGCGGATGCGCGTGCGTGTCTTCGAGTGCGCGCGGATGCGCGTGCGTGTCTTCGAGTGCGCGCGGATGCGCGTGCGTGTGTACGTGCGTATGGGGGAGGAGATCTTTGAGACAAAGGGAAACTCGATGGCGCGAAACTTAAACCGAGTTCTCACTACAGCCACAAACAACGCAAATTTCCTCCAACTAAGACACGGTATCGTCGGTCACTATACAGCCCCAACGAGCGTATAGTGGGACACACGTTTAACAGTTATACGAAATAAAAGAATCAGTGGGAATAATCGAACAAGTTTAAACAGAATACCTATTTAAGCTTTGAACAGAATATCTCTTTAAGCCTTAAACAGAGTACGGTTTAACATGAACGTGATTATAAACACCACTGCAAACAAGCGTTCACAAAGCATCGATCTAAGCACACAGAAAGCAGTAAAACAAGATATTGTTCTAAGTCTGCCCAGATGCACAGTCTTACTTTGAGTTGTTCAGTCCGCGGCCCGCGCAGTAGGCCAGGTAGCCTCTTGAGGAGGACTCCTTCGTGCGCTTTCGTGAAGAAGGTTCCGCTGGATCGCGTTGCTCCGTCCAGGGGAAGCTGTGGTGGCCGTTCAATCGGCGGTCCCTCGATGGTCCGTTGCGTGGTGTCCCGGGGAAGTGGTCGCTGTCGACGTTAAGATGAACTCGCGGAGGTCCGGCCGTCGCGCGAATGTTCAAACAGTTCTTAATCGTCGGCTAGCTGAAGCGATTGGTTTTAGCGAACTCCGCAAAAGAAATAAAAGTAGCGAACTAGTTACTTCTTGCGTCGCGTGCTGCACAGGGTTCGAGTGCAGAACCAATACCGCTTTGTTCCCGAAGGTGTGCGCGCTCTTCGTCTCTAGGTAGCTACTTTGATGCAGCCAGGTAGAGAGAACGAACAAAGGGGGATCCCCCCTTTTAAAGGGGATTCGTCTGATGACGTAGTTCCGCATCCGTCCTGACGTGGGCCATGCACCTAGGGGGAGCACCCCCCTTCCTTTGTCTGTGGAGGCATGGTACCTACATTCCCCCCTTGGTCTGATGGTGAAGTTGTAGAGCCCTCAGAGCACGCTTGTTCACCTGTCATCCACAGCAGGCGCCGATTAGTGAGCGTCCACCTTGGTCCCCAGCGCCTTGTCAATGTCCATGCAGTGTCCTTTTCACTCCTGGGTCGGCTGACCTACATAATTCAAAACTGACAGCATCTGGACAGATCATGAAACATGACACTGGGCAGGAAGTGATGACTGACATCTGGGCAGAACATTTAGACTGTATCATCTGGGCAGAACATCTACTCTAACATCTGTGCAGATCACATGCAATATTGGGGAAAAACACATAAAGAGGGAAAAAGAAAGTAAAAGGCAATCAAAATCTACAACAAACTATAAGCAACTAACTACACCTGCACTAGGTAGTGTTGGTGTGGCATCTTTCTAACATTAAAATGAAGGTATGGGATGTATGGGTTTTATGTCTAAACAACTGTGGAGAAGAACGGTCAGGGTCTACTGCCTTGTCAAGGTAGTTACCCTTAGAGGGGAAGGAAGAGGTGCCTCGAGTGGTTGAAGGCGAAGGTGTTGAGGGATGTTTGTGAGTGAGTCAATTCGAGTGTGTAGAGCTCGGGTGTACCTCAGGAGCATCAGACAGACACCTGCAGTTATGACCCAACCGGTGAAGACAAGGCCAAAGACAGCTGTGTTAACCAGGTTCCACTGACCCACAGGTCTCCTTGCTATGGGGCTCAGCCAGGTTGTCTGGATCCCTGATTCATCCAGGCTGACCTGCACTGTTTTAGTCCCTTCCAGCAGAAGTTGCTGTTGAAGGGCATCTCCTAGATGCAAACTATGGCCTCTAAAGACATCAACTAACTCAATTTCTGTTTCATATCTTTTAGAACTGAGGTGGTACAGGACAGCGTCATCTAAGTGTATAGTGGCCCCTGGTGGGACCCTAATGAGTACAGTCTGGTTTGGGAGCCTCATCCTCACAGCCGTGTCATGGCGTTCATATGTCATTACAACCTCATGCTGGGGTGTGTTGACAAGCCACCTGTCGCCTGCCCTTTCTACTCTAGTTTCAGCAACCTCATCTTTACTTGACATACGCACTTTGCACTTTTCATCTGTGGCTCCAGTACGCAAGCCGCACAGACGATCTGCAGTTTCCCTGATGAAGGGTTTGCTTGGGCAAACCCAGTGGATGTCTTTGGTGGCGGTACACATGGCCAAATTAGGGATAAGGTACAAGGTCGGGTTGTCTTCATGATAGGCCAGCATGGGGGGGGTTTCAACATGAACGTGTATATCACCCTGCCAGAATCCTACATTAAGTACCGACTTGAGTCTATAGATGTTGTTGGTCTCAATGATGGGAAGGTTAAGAATAAATCCTACTTCCATCCCTTGTGGGTTAACTGAAATGGGGACGGCGCTACCCAGGCTATAGGCTAAATGCACTTGCAGGGTTTGAACTGTGGCGGAGGTTGCTGATTTTATGACGTCACCAACCATCTCGATGGGGACCAAGTAAGGAGGTATCCTACCCTCGCTCAAGCTAGTTATTGAGGAGCTAACCTCATTCAATAAATCTTGTAGGAACTGTTTTACCATATTGAGCTCTACCAGTTCTGACTCGACTACATGGGATAACTGATTAAGGGCTTGGACCGTAGTGTTGAGGATGGCTGAGTGGGTGTTGAGTAAGACAATCGTGCCCTGCAGTGTTTTTCCCAGTCCTCGAAGCTGTTGTTGCTGGAGCCCGAGTTCCCTTCGGATCTCAGGCATTTCGTCATCCAAGTCCTGAACTTGCTGCCTAAGGGTGCCCAAACTTATGGAGTTTGCAGCAGAAAGGCCAAGCGAGAAAAGGGAGCCAATGGCAGATGCTGCAGTCAGCAGTCCACCCAAGAACCGCTTTTGCCTCTTGGTTCCACCGAGTTCTTCCCTGGTGACCAAGAATTTCTTTAGCTGGTCAAGAGCGTGTGTGGTGACCCGCTGGGCATGTTCGACCGCTTCTGCAATGAGTGGTTGGGTGAACTGGTCACCCCTACTATTAGGTGTGGGGTTAAGGCGATGTTTCTGGAAGGCAATCCAGGGGTCTAGGCGGACATAAATCCTTTGTGTATGAATGCGACAGTTGGTCAGAAGTAACCCTGGGTGGTCTTGGAGAACAATCCCTGTAGGTGGTCCTGGCTCTAGTACCTCTTCCATTTGAATAGCTTGAAGAGTGGCGGCAACTAGGATCCAGTTGAAGATCATCCTGCAAGGGAGTGCGACATGTTATGGGAGTTTCCTGTGATGCTATTCTCTGGCATGCAGAAGGCAGGGAGGAATGGAGACACATGCGGATTAGTGCACAAGTTTTGTGGTGCATGCATCCCTATTTGGGGGTGTGTGGCTAGACTAGTCTGTGCTCCCCCCTTTCCCCTGTGGGAGGCGTGTACCCCCTTATTTGGTTGGAGTGGACCCACTTGTAGGCCGGACTTTGGTTGGGCCTTGATACCCTAATGCGGTATGCAACAGGTGAGAGCTTGCCTACGATTTCATGAGGGCCAGACCAGTTTGGCAGAAACTTCTTCGGTGTGTTGGTAGGTTTTGAAAAGTTGAAGTACAGGACTTTGTCCCCAATTTGATATTGACGATCAGTGGCCTTTTTGTCATGGTAGGCCTTCTGGCCTTTGGCGCTGGCTTCCAAGTTCTCCTGTGCCCACGAGAAGGTGTCCTGGAGGTGGGTGCGTAGGTCTGCCACATACTGGTGGGCAGTGTACGCCCCTACAATGTTCAGGTCTTCTGGCCGGTAGAGCAGATGTAAAGGAAGGGTCATCTCCCTTCCGGTCATCATCTCAAAGGGTGAGACACCTGTGGACCGATGTGGGGTTGACCGGATGGCCATGAGCACCAGGGGGAGTTTGATGTCCCAGTCCCTGCCATTAGCCTTGACATACTTGCGCAACATGCCTACAATGGTGCGGTTGGCACGTTCCACTTGTCCCGACGACTGGGGGTGATAAGCAATATGAAACTTTGCTTCCACACCCAGCATCTGCCACAAGGACGTCATTACACTGGCAGTGAAGTGGGTGCCCCGATCAGAGTCGATGGTCAAGGGCAAGCCCCAACGGCTAAACACATGGTTTATCAGGAGGACGGCTGTGGTTTCTGCTGTGTCATTTGGTGCCGGAAGGCACTCCACCCATTTGGTGAATGCACATGTTACAGTGAGGAGGTACTTGTTACCTCTGGAGGACTTTGGGACTGGGCCAACCCAGTCCACTTGAAGGTTGGACCAAGGGAAAGTGATCCCTCTTTTTTGCAATGGAGCCCTATGTAAGGGGCGAGTAGGCTGGAATTGGCAGCAGATCAGGCAGCTCTTAACGTACTCATCGACATCCCTGGCCATGAAGGGCCAGTAGACTACTTCGCGGAGGGTTCTACACGTGGCTTTGGCGCTCCGGTGGCCTCCGCATGGGGCGTCATGGGCATGCTGTATCATAACCCCCCTATGGTCGGTTGGAACGACCCAACGGGGAGGTTCCTGGTCATTTGGGGCATACACCAGCAGGCCCTTGATGATCTTTAGGTGGCTTCTCGCGGCCTGCAGGTCGCTGAGGTCACTTGACGGTTGTAGCAACTCAGGAGAGATGGGGCTATCGTCGGGCTTGGACATTAGCTGGAAGATGGCTCTGATGGCGGGGTCTTGCTGTTGCATAGTCACCAGGTCCTCGTCACCTGGCTTCCTACCCAGGTGAACAACCACGTCTTTGCTGGCAGACCGCTCAGTCTCCTCCCGGGCTTGGCGCCGAGTGACTACGTTTACAGCGCCGGCCTCTACCTGTGGGAGCCATTCTTCTGAGAACTGCCAGGGGTTACCGCTCATTGCTCCAGTCTTGGCCAGTCGATCAGCTTCGTCGTTCCCATCTTTGTCTGGCCCTGGGACCTGGGAGTGTCCCTTCACTTTCTTCCAGTAGATACTCATTCCATGGTCACTCACAAGTTTGTCACAGGCCAGGAACAGTTCGGCATGCTTGACATCCTTCCCTCTGGCAGTCTTCATTCCGTTTTGTTTCCACACGGGGAAATGGGAAATAAAGCTGAGTCGGGCGTAGTTAGAGTCCGAGCAGATCACAAATTCAGTAAGGGCGGCTAGGTTGGCTTGTTGCAACGCAATAAGCACAGCAGCAATCTCTGCAAACTGGCTCGTCTGGGACCCTAGCATATAGTGTTGAGGTTTGAGGATGGGGTGGTTTTGCCAGACCACTCCCACACCCGCCTGCATCTCACCGTCCTGCCTAAAGGAACACCCATCTATGAAGGCCTTGGGGAGGTCTTGACAGACATTTTCATCATAGAAGTGATGGTTTGAAGGCAGCAAGGGGGTTGTGACAGCCTTGGGGTCCCCTGGTTCATGTTCACACTCGCAGTGTTCACAACCTGCCAATCCTTGGCTTATGGCCATCTTCTGGTTTTGTGCATACTTCACCTCTACCTCATAGCCTTGCAAGGCCATCATCCAGGTCGCGATGCGGCTGTTTGAAACTCTTCCCTCCCGAAGTCGTTGGCTGTTCAGGAATGTGACAGGCTGGTGAGAGGTTTCAATTATGACCTTTTGTCCCCCGATGTAGCTACGGAAGTGCTCCACTGCCCATACTGTTGCTAGCAAGGCCTTTTCACAGTCAGAGAATTTCAGCTCGACACCACTAAGAGCTTTACTGGCATATGCGACCACACGTCGGTCTTGGTCATGCTTCTGGGAGAGGGCAGCACTGAGACTGTGTTGGGAGAAGCTTGCCTCCAGGTAGAACTCTTTGTCCGAGTCAGGATAAGCAAGGCAGGGAGCAGTACAGAGGCATTGCTTCAGTCCGATGAAGGCGGCTTCTTGGGCTGTTCCCCACTCGAAGGTCTTGTCTTTGCGGAGCAACTCTGTCAGGGGTCTAGAGATCTCTGCATAATCTTCAATGAACTGCCGTGAGTAGTTACAAATGCCCAGGAAGCTGCGTAATTCTGAAATGTTTCTCGGGGCAGTAATGTCCTTGATCGCTTGGATCCGACTAGACTGAGGCTGGATGCCACCAGTTCCAATCAGGAGTCCGACATATTCCACCTTTTTGCGGCACCATTGTCCTTTAGTGAGGGAGAGTTTCGCACCAGCTCTCGAAAGTTGGGTGAGCACGTAGCGAATTTCTGTAATGTGGCTTTCAAATGTCTGGCTCCGCATAAGGACATCGTCCACATAGATTAGGTTTCCCCGAGTGGATGCATCACTCATTGCCTTGTGGAGGAAAATGTTAAACTCTGCTGGGGAGTTGGAGTACCCAAAGGGGCACCGGTTCCATGTAAACTGCCGATTACCGAATGAGAAAGCCAGCTTGTACTGGTCAGACGGGTCCACCTTCATAGTCCAGAACCCGTTTGACACATCCACCGTGGAAAAGAAGTGAGCATTTCTGACCTTGGCAAGCTCCTGATCCAAATGGATCATAGGCCAACGGGAAAGGGGGACTTGCTTATTCAGCTGCCGGTAATCAATGGTCAGGCGCCATTTTCCTGACGGCTTTAGTACTGGCCACAACGGAGAGTTGTAGGTTGAGTTACACTCCCGAATGATCCCTTTTTCCAGCAGAGAGTTTAGGATTTCTTGAATGGACTCGTACGCGGAGAGTGGAATTCTGTATTGTCGGATGAATGTTGGGGGTGCTGTCGGGTCGGTGGGTATGCGCACAGTGTGGAGGTCGGTAACTCCACAGTCATAGGCATCTCTGGAAAAGATTTGTTCGAAGTCGTGGAACACGTCTCGGAGCTGTTCTCGCTGGGAGTCTGTCGTCAGGGCGTCTGCTTTAGAGAGTTGCTGCTGGATCTCCTCTTCAAACCCTGGGTAGGGTTCCTTGGGAAGGTCAGTGGTCAGCTCATTCACAGAAGGTTGGGTCTGACTACTATGCATGACTGCATACACAAGCATCTCGTTCCTCTTACTGAGATCAACTCGACAAATCGAGCCTGGCATCCTGTCTGGAACGATGGCTATCATTCTCGAAGGCAGGGTAAAGAACACGTCGTCGTGAATCTGGGGACCTTCAAGTAGGCTTGGCAACTCGCCAATCACGGGGATGGACAGCTCAAAGTCATGGAATGTGCTGTCGATCAAATAGCCCAACGTTGTACGAGCAGGCACCTGGATAGTACAGTTAGTGGGATTCTGTACCAGAAGGTAAGCTGAACGACTGGTCAATTCAAGGAGAGGAGTACCACATGTGGTGAGGTTCAGCTCAAGGAAACATGGTGCAGGCTGGAAGAAAGCCTGTGGGCAGTTGAACTTCTGCCCTCTCAGAACCATGAGTCGAATCGGGGTGCCGGCCGACCTGGCAGGGACAATCAAGTCAAACTCGTTCGCCACCTGACATGCTTGGGGAATCGTTTGCCCTGACCGCATTTGTTCCAGTTCAGGGCTCACCAACTGGTTTCCAATGTGTGCTTGGGACCAGAGTATGTTGTTAATAGTGTCTATTCGCGCTCCGAGGCGAACCAAAGCATCTGCCCCCACCAGGACGGGAGGGGTCAGGTTAGGAACTACACTCATGTAATGCACGAATTGTTTCTTCCCAATGGTGAGAGAGAGAGCACAGATTCCTATAGCCTTGACATGGTGTTTTGGCGACTGGAGAGTTGGGAACTTGTGGCTGTTAGCCACAAACGCAGGAGGAGTGTTACAGCTGCTCAGAGTTTCAAATAGGTCTTGGCTGACAGCAGATTTCTCTGACCACCATGCTAACAGCACGTCTGGGATGGCTGTGCCGTTTACCACGATGCCCCCTGTGATCTGGGGGTGAGCAATGCTCTCTTCAAATGTGCAGAGGAAGGTTTCGTGGTGGTGAGAGAGTCCGGTTGGCCAAGTCCGACACTGGGGCGACGTTGGGCGTGCACTTGCTGAGTGTGTGCGGTTCCCCTCATTAGAAGCGTCATCCCCTGGATCTCTTGAGCCTTGGCTGGGTGTAGTCTGTGGGTTCCTTTGTGCTTGGAGAGTGGTTATCATGTCACAGTTGTATCCTTTAGCTCGGTCACCGACAGGCTTGGGGACTGTGACTTGGGCCCATAACTGCCCACGGCGGCAGTCAATCAGAGGAGCCAGTCTATCCAGCAGGTCTTGACCGATGAGTAGCTGTTCTGTGTCGAATTTAGAGATGTATACCGGGTGCACGAGTTTCATCTCTTGGAGTGTGAACTCCAACCAAGCTCTCTGGTTGATTGGGGCGTGGTCCTGCGTATAGCTGGTGATGCTAAGCTGACAGGACTCAATGTTGAGGCATCTCCCCATGGCGAGTGAGGCCTGTCTCACAGTGGCGAATGTGTCTGTGCATATGAGGCTGATTTCTGACCCGGTATCCAACAGCGCATTGACACTTAGGTGATCTTCTATGAGGACCTTGGTGTAGATGCGTTGGGCGCTGCCTTTCCGGACCAGGTCTCCAAGGAACTGCAGGAGTGGGGAGGAGGAGACAGAAAGGACGGAGGGAGTTTGTTCCGCAGCCGGTGGCAGGGTGTTCTTGCTTGACGGTTCCTTTCGCCAGCCAACGAGATAGACTCGAGATGGTGGTGGGGAGGGTTCTTGACCTAGTCACGCGACTGAGGGGCCTCCACCGTCCTCACGAGGGCATTTCTCGCTGTCCTTGGAGGACTGGTTTGTGCTCAAATCCTTCTCCTGGGACATCTTTGCGATTGTGTCCTTGAGAAGCTGAAGCTCTGTCCTTAATTCGGCGGTGGCTTGTGACTCATGCTCTAGACCTCTGCCTCGGTCTCTGTGTTCTTGGGGTCGAGAGGTCCGATTCCGGCTGTCCCATCTGTTCTCTCGGGGTGATCGCTTAGGCTCACGGGAGGAGTACTGGTTGTCACGGCCCTTCTGGTGAGCCCTTGATTGGTGTCGGTCACCCACCTTTGACTGTTGGTGTCCATCTTTCCAATCCCTTGGCTTCCTCTCGAAGTGGGAGCTGTGAGACATGGTAGCCCCATGGGGGACCCGGCTGCTATTCGGTACCTCTGATCCTTCTAATCCTAGGGATTCGCCAGCGGAGTCCTGCGTGGCAAGTACTCGGGGATTCTCTTCTCTCTTATCCCCAGGTCGGACGATTGTCTCCCAGGCCATCTGTGCCATCTTCCGAATGTCACGCATGGATGGGTCACCTTGCCGGGTGAGGAGAGTCACGTGGGTGCGCACGCATGGATGCAGGTTGTGCAGGAAGAGTGACTTGAAGGCTCTGTCTTCTTCCAGTCCTGGGCCATTTCTTCCTTGGAAGTAGGCGTGTCTCAGGCGAGTGTAGAAGTCGCGGGGATGTTCGTGGCGGCCATGCTTAATTTGGATGGCTGAAATGGTCGCAGAGGTTTCATCTGCAAAAGGGGAGTATTCCTCTGCTAGGGCTTCACAGAGCAGGTCAAAGTCGTCACGGGTGTCCGCTGGCTGGGCCTCTATGAATGCGTGGACTGATCTGGAAGTCGTCTTCCAGATTAACTTGACTCTCTCTCTGTGGGTGGAGTGAGGTAGGTCGAGAAGACAGTGCCTTATCTCTCTGAGGTAGTCTTCAATGTTGTGGTCACGCTTCTCTGGATCAAAGCGCTCAATGTCTTTGGCGAGGGCGTCCAGCTGCTTCAGGCGTGGGGCATCACTAGGTCTTGGTTCTCGGGCGAAGCTATAGTGATGTGGCTCGTACCTGCCACGCTGAGGAGACTGGAGGATGCGTCCGTCATATCTGCCTTGGTGCAGGGGCTCTTCTCTTTCCGGGGAGTAGTCATCAGGACCGTAGTCTCTGAAGTCCTGGTAGGGAGGTCTGGAGTGTGCAGCTCTCCGCGCATCTAGGAGGCCCTTCCGCTGTTGGTCAGCAAAGCGAACTTGTTCCTGGTGCTGAGCGTCAGAGCGGTAGGAGCAGCGAGTTGACTCTCGTCGTGGGGGTGAGAAGAAAAAGGGGGACATGGAGGAGGAGTAGTGCTGATGCGTAGTTCGGGGTCTCTCAGGCGCGTGGCGGGACGTGAGAACCCTGGAGGGGGTTCGGGGAGCCCGTATTGGGCGGAGCTCTTCAAGGTGTTCCTCCTCTGAGTCATAACCTGAAGTGTGGTGGCGTGGAGCAGTCCTTGATACTGCTGGCCGTGGCGGACTGAGGCGTAGGCTGGGTTGTCTGGTACCTCGTGAGTCCCAGCGAGATGGTATTGGCTCCAGGGGAGGCACGACATGGCCATCTCTGGGGTTCTGGGAGCGAAGGGACATCCTGCTGACTGCCTCCACTATGGACCTCACTTCCAGGTCGCTCTCACCTCCCGAGCCGGCATCCTCCTGCCTCTGTCGCGCACTGGTCAGGTCATCCACCTCCTCCTGCAGGGCATCTAGCTCCATCCTGGTTTTCTTGTGGAAGAGCAGGAATATTCGACCAATGGCCTCCTGAATGTTGACCTCAGAAGCTTGCTGGATAAAAGCCACCATTTCACCTATCTTCCTCTCACAGTCCTCCCTGGAATATTGCTGGATGCTGTTCTCCTCTTCTTCAGGCAGCCGGATGAGTTGGCTGATCAGGTTGGGAAGGGAGATGTGAGGGGGTTGCTGGGGTTGCTCCCCAGAGTTGCGTCGGGATGCTGATGCTGTGCTCATTCTCAGGCCTATGACTAGGGCTCAGTTCTCCTAGGGGCAAGCAGGCTATGCACTGTACTCAATGTGTATAGGACCAGCACTAAGCCTTGACTAGGTCAAACGACAACAAGCATGTACTCAAAAGGAATCTGAAGCTAGCAGCAAACCTTGAATCTATCAGATGGGGACCAGCAATGTACTCAAACGGTGTAGGACGTTAGCACCAAGCCTTGAATGTCTCAAATAGAAACCACAAGCAGTGTATTAAAAGGGAATATGAAGCTAGCACCAAGCCTTGACTATATCAAATAGGGCAACAAGCGAGGAGCAGCAACTTCTGCAAACCCAATGTACTGGAGCGGCTAAGGGATCTATTCTAGTTGCGGCAAGGGTGGACTACAGTTAGCACACGCGCTAGCTACCTCCAGTGATGTGTACCAGCATTAAATTCTATTCAACAGGAGCAAGCAACCGAACTTTCAGTTAGGTGAAAAGGCTACTCTGAATTCAATCAACATCAGTATATCAAAACATCAATGCTTATCAATATAACTTAGTTAATTCATTACCAGTCAATGGTTACTGAATAACAACACCCCAGATGTGATCAACAAAAGTCCTAATTAATAAGATTCGACAGTAAAAGGTGGTTGCTCATTAATTAGCACTGATCAAATTAGAGAAGTATGGTTAGTTGTTATTCTTAGGGAAAATGTGATGTATTTATGTGTTGAAATTACATCTAGTGTTATCCGGTATGGATGAGTGCATATGAAACAAAACCTTTGTTTTTAGATTTTGGCGCCACCTAGTGGCGGGATGGGTGTATATACCTTTAACTATGCGGTTGTTACTGCGCAGTCGTTGTCGCGGTTACAACTGAAGCCAAGCAACTATCCCTCACACGGGGCACCAATTATGTAGGTGCTGGCCAAATTTATTTAGTAATCAGTCTCATAAAATTACCTACGAAATGGTGGGAGTTCAGACAGTGTTAAATTTACCCAAATTTTATATAAACTCATTTAACTAAGGTCGCCACTAATTGTGGTCAACTCCCGTAGCCCAAATTGTTTGATTAACAAACTATAAATCTGAAGGTTACAGTTCAAATAATAGTTCTGGCTTCAGGTTGTAACAGAGAAGCAACGACTCAAACGACAGTATTTAAACATAAAAACATTTATTGATCACAAAGCATAGTAATAAAAGCATAGCAAACAAAGGGGACAGGAGGGTTGGCTAGTGTGTGTGTGTGTGTGTGTGTGTGTGTGTGTGTGTAGGTATGCGGGTGTGTGTGTGTGGATGTGTATTCGAGTGTGCGCGGATGCGCGTGCGTGTATTCGAGTGCGCGCGGATGCGCGTGCGTGTCTTCGAGTGCGCGCGGATGCGCGTGCGTGTCTTCGAGTGCGCGCGGATGCGCGTGCGTGTGTACGTGCGTATGGGGGAGGAGATCTTTGAGACAAAGGGAAACTCGATGGCGCGAAACTTAAACCGAGTTCTCACTACAGCCACAAACAACGCAAATTTCCTCCAACTAAGACACGGTATCGTCGGTCACTATACAGCCCCAACGAGCGTATAGTGGGACACACGTTTAACAGTTATACGAAATAAAAGAATCAGTGGGAATAATCGAACAAGTTTAAACAGAATACCTATTTAAGCTTTGAACAGAATATCTCTTTAAGCCTTAAACAGAGTACGGTTTAACATGAACGTGATTATAAACACCACTGCAAACAAGCGTTCACAAAGCATCGATCTAAGCACACAGAAAGCAGTAAAACAAGATATTGTTCTAAGTCTGCCCAGATGCACAGTCTTACTTTGAGTTGTTCAGTCCGCGGCCCGCGCAGTAGGCCAGGTAGCCTCTTGAGGAGGACTCCTTCGTGCGCTTTCGTGAAGAAGGTTCCGCTGGATCGCGTTGCTCCGTCCAGGGGAAGCTGTGGTGGCCGTTCAATCGGCGGTCCCTCGATGGTCCGTTGCGTGGTGTCCCGGGGAAGTGGTCGCTGTCGACGTTAAGATGAACTCGCGGAGGTCCGGCCGTCGCGCGAATGTTCAAACAGTTCTTAATCGTCGGCTAGCTGAAGCGATTGGTTTTAGCGAACTCCGCAAAAGAAATAAAAGTAGCGAACTAGTTACTTCTTGCGTCGCGTGCTGCACAGGGTTCGAGTGCAGAACCAATACCGCTTTGTTCCCGAAGGTGTGCGCGCTCTTCGTCTCTAGGTAGCTACTTTGATGCAGCCAGGTAGAGAGAACGAACAAAGGGGGATCCCCCCTTTTAAAGGGGATTCGTCTGATGACGTAGTTCCGCATCCGTCCTGACGTGGGCCATGCACCTAGGGGGAGCACCCCCCTTCCTTTGTCTGTGGAGGCATGGTACCTACACACACACAGGTACACTTACACATAGTGGCACGAAAGGGAAAAACGGGTTAGGCACACAAATGGGAAGACTTACGAACACTGGCATACACAAACATGAAACAGGCGCCAGACTACGCGCCAGGAGTAGAGCGATAAGGGGAGAGAGATCGGGAGCTGCCGGTGCTGCAGCGGACGGTCCTCCTCCGGTCCTCGCAGCAGACCCTCCGCGGGGTGCAGCGCGACCGGCGGACGTGCCGGGTGCAGCGCGACCGGCGGACGTGCCGGGTGCAGCGCGACCGGCGGACGTGCCGGGTGCAGCGCGACCGGCGTAGGCGCCGGGTGCAGCGCGACCGGCGTAGGCGCCGGGTGCAGCGCGACCGGCGTAGGCGCCGGGTGCAGCGCGACCGGCGTAGGCGCCGGGTGCAGCGCGGCCGGTAGACGCCCCGAGCGGACCGCCTGGGAGATCCCCTGCGGTCTCCATCTCCTCCTCCTCTTCTCCTTGGTCCCACTCCATGGACTGCTCCGGGCTGCCACCCCGGGAGCAGTCCATCCTCTCTCCACCGTAACGATCGGAGGATGGGACCGTCTCTGGTGTCCACCTCCCCTTCACAGTCCCAGCGGAACACTCAGAGGGAGGCGGACTGCCTTCCTCCTCCGACTCTAACTCCTCCACCTCCTCATCGTAGCCCACGGCGGGGAAGGAGCGTTCTGACGGAGGGTAATCATAGTCTTCCTCCTCCTCTTCCTCACCGTAGCCCACGGCAGGTGCGTTGCATTCGAACGGAGGGTAATCGTCGTCCTCCTCCTCCTCCTCCTCGCCGTAGCCCACGGCAGGAGCGGAGCACTCGGACGGTGGGTAGTCCTCCTCGTTCCCCTCTCCCCCACCATAATCCACTGTGGGGGCGTAGCACACGGAGGGAGGGTAATCCTCCTCCTCGCCGTAGTCCACGGTGGAGGCGGAACAAACCGAGGGAGCCTGATCCTCCTCTTCCTCCTCGCCCTCCGATTCCTCCCCCTCGAACTCGCTCTCAGGGGTCTTCTCTGTGGAGCAGAGTTCGAGGGAGCCGACCCTCAGGGGCGAGAGGTCTCTGGTGGGAGAGGGGTGTCGCTCCCTCCACATCCGCACCGCGGTCTGGCGGAAATACTCCGCCAGTTCCCCAGTGCTGGCCTCCCGAGCCCGGAGCAGCATGATGCTGCATAAAGGGTCCTGCTCCATAAGTTCGGGAGTAACGGTGGCGGCGCAGTGTTGGGCAGGAGCAGAGGCATGGCGGCGCTTGCTGGGCTTCTTGCCCTTCTTTGGCCGGGTGGTGTAGCCTGGCATGGCTTGTTGTGTCTCTGACGGCTCGTCGTTCTGTGACGTTGGGTGCGAGGAGAAGGACGAGACACAAATCCAGCTTCACAGGCACAACGACACGTTTTAATGCATACAGGTTATTGCGCAATAGCGCACGCTAAACAGACACTTACACACGTAACGTGTAGACTCAAACATTAGACAACGACGAGCACAAGACACTGCGCGAACGCACATTAAATAGACAGACCACATCAACCCCACGTGATGACGAGACGAGCCACAGGTGAGACGGATAATGACAAGACGCACCCGCACCCACGGAGGTACACAGACGCAGACGAATAGACGCAGACAACGTTAACACACGCCCCAAAGGAAGGGTTCGGGGACCGTAGCGTGACACAGATCTCATTGGGGGAACATCCTACGTTTGAATATCTGGCAGTACAACTCAACAGTACTTATTCAGTTCTTTTGATTGTTATCTATCATCCTCCCAGATTACATGCAGATTTCTTGAAGATTTTGAAGAAATGCTTTCAAGGATTTTAATTGATTTTGATGATGTTTTAATTGCTGGGGATTTTAATATTCACATGGATATATCCACAAATCCAATCACTTCAGAATTCATGAGGATGCTTAACTCTTTCGATCTCATACAGCATGTATCAGGCCCAACTCATAAGCATGGCCACATTTTAGATTTGATCATTTCTAAACGTATAGAGGTTAATAATACTGAAATTACTGATGTTGCAATCTCTGACCATTTTGGTGTATTTTTCAATATGTCATTATCTACTAGAACACTCAGTGAAAAGCGCACAATAACCAAGCGTTATCTCAGTGCTGGCAGTGCTGTGGCCTTCACAGACATGATACAGTCCCTCCCTCCCCTCTCAGAAAATGGGAATGAGCTAGTTGAAACATTCGCACACAGAGTTAGGAACTGTATTGATGCTGTGGCACCAAAGGTAACTAAAATAATCTCTGGTAAAATTAAGATGCCCTGGAGAAACACTCCATCTATTGTAAAATTTAGGCAAGATTGTAGGCAGGCTGAGAGACGTTGGCGAAAGTCAAAATTGCAAGTACATTTTGATATTTATAAAACAACATTGCAGAATTACAACAGTGAAGTGAAATCAACAAGGAAAAACTATTTCTCTACCTTAATCAATTCATCCAATAATAACTCAGCTGTCTTGTTCAAAAGCATAGATCAGCTAGTAAACCCCACCTCCTGTGGCTTCCCTGAGACTGTTTCAGTTGAAAAATATGAGGAGTTTGCTATATTTTTTAGGGACAAGATTACTAGTATAAGGCAGAACATAGCAACAAGCACTAATAGACCATCAACCCTTACATCAGTTACTCAGCCTAACTTTAATATGTCTTAATTCCAAGAAGTTGACATGGTAACACTACTTGATGTGATCTCATCACTAAAATCCTCTACTTGTGAACTGGACCCTTTACCAACATGCTTTTTCAAGCAGGTTCTGAGCTCATTAGCAAATGAAGTTCTAACGATTGTTAATCAGTCTCTGCAATTGGGTGAATTCCCTAAAATTCTTAAAACTGCAATGGTTAAACCACTATTAAAGAACAGAAATCTTGATCCCACAATTCTTAATAATTATCGACCTATATCTAACCTTTCCTTTCTTAGCAAAATAATTGAAAAAGTAGCGTCAATCCAGTTGAATGACTATGTCAAAGTAAATCAAATAAATGACACTTTTCAATCTGGTTTCAGAGCTCTCCACAGCACTGAAACAGCCCTAGTTAAGGTAGTAAATGACTTGAGATTGAATAAGGATGCAGGCAAACTCTCAGTCCTTTTTCTGCTAGATTTAAGCGCCGCTTTTGACACCGTTGATCATGAAATACTTCTTGATCGACTACAGAGCTGGGTGGCTTAGTCTTAGACTGGTTTAGATCGTACCTAACTGGGCATGATTACTATGTAGCATTAGGTACCTCTTCCTCCACACGTCAAAAAATAACTTGTGGCGTCCCCCAAGGATCAATTCTTGGGCCGTTACTATTCAACCTATATATGCTTCCGTTACCACACATCATTAATAAACATGGTATTAGTTATCATCAATATGCAGAAGACACTCAACTTTATATTTCGCTAGAACCTAAAGCCCTAAAATCAATTTGCTCACCGTTTGACTGCATAGATGATATACAGACATGGATGTCTGACAATTTTCTACAGTTAAATAAACAGAAGACAGAGGTTCTTGTTCTTGGCAGTGATTCACAAAGGAATGATGTCCAGACTTATTTAAATCAAATTAATCTGAATTCCAGACAATGTGTTAAGAACCTGGGCATCACCTTTGATAATGAGCTCAGCTTCAAATCACACATCATGACTACATGCAAGACAGCTTACTTTCATCTTCGAAACATCGCTAAGGTCCGAGATATGCTCTCTCCTGCTGACAGTGAAAAACTTGTCCATGCATTTATCACATCAAGGCTAGATTATTGTAACGCTGTTCTATCTGCTCTTCCAAAGAGCTCTATTTCGCACCTACAGCGAGTTCAGAACGCGGCTGCAAGTGTTCTGACCCGCAGAAGAAAGAGAGATCATATTACACCTGCACTCCACTCACTGCACTGGTTACCTTTAGAATAGATTTTAAGGTTCTAGTCATGGTTTTTAAATGTCTTCATGGTCTTGCCCCTCTTTACCTGAGTGAAATGATGGTTAGATATGTTCCAGTCAGGTCTCTCAGGTCTTCAAACAGTAATGTACTGGTGATTCCTAAAAGCCGATTAAAGATTGGCGAGGGTGCTTTTAGCCACTATGGCCCAAAGCTCTGGAATTCTCTTCCTGAAGAGCTCAGAGGCATTTCATCCCTGCATAGTTTTAAGAGCAGTCTCAAAACATTCCTGTTTAGATCCGCTTTTAGTTAAGAAACTATCTTAATAGTTTTATCTTATTTACTTTACTTTTTATTATCTTATTTACTTTACTTTTTTACGTTTTATGTTATTTTACTATTTTAATCTTTAATTTCGTTTAACATTTTCTTTTTGTCTTTTTGTCTTATCTCCTTTTAATGTTTGTTTTTATTTATACTGTAAAGCACTGAGTTACATGTATGTATGAAAGGTGCTGTCACATTGAGGACCCCGGCCCCTCCCTTTTGGGCGTGTGTCAACGTTGTCCACGTGCTTTGTCTGCGTCAGTGGATATTCGTGGTTGGGGGTTATGTCGTGTGATTAATAAGTCTCACCTGTGAATCGTCTCGTGATCACGTGGGGCTAATGTGGTTTGTCTATTTAATGTGCGCTCGCGCAGTGTCCTGTGCTCGTCGTTGTCTAAGTCTACACGTTGTGTGTACCTATGTTATTCGTGCGCTGATTGCGCAATCATTGTAAAAATAAAAGTGATGTCTGTCAAGCCGAAGTACGGATTCTGTGTCTCGTCCGTCTGTTGCTGCCCAGCGTCACAGGTGCTATACAAATAAAGATTATTATTATTATTATTATTAATGTTGAAATCAGAGTCTGAGGTAGACATCTAGATTACACTTTGATTTGGACATGCATGTTGGCAATTAGTTGGCAAACAAAAGGCAGCGAAAAATAATACTCCAAAAATCTTTTCCAGGTGAGAGTTTCTGGACTCAGCCCCTGGACTTTTTAGACTTAGGCATAAACTTTGAGAGACAAACAGTAGAAGATTTCTTCTATCACTGCTATGCTACAACAGAGTTGGGTAGTTTTTGTACAGAGGAACTTGGATCTGTGTTGCTGTGGCAATCGAGCACAGTAATACACAGCAGTGTCTTCACTCCTCAGACCAGTCATATGGAGGGATATTTGGTTTTTGCTGTTGTCTCTAGAGATTGTGAACCTTCCTTTAAGAGTTGCGGAAAATTCTATGCTACTGCTGCTACCAATGTTGGCAATCCATTCCAGTCCTGATCCAGGAGGCTGTCTGATCCAGCTCATCCAGTAGCTACTGAATGTGAATCCAGACGCAGTACATGTCAGTGTGTGAGAGGCCCCGGATTTAAGGACTGCTGACTCAGACTCGGTAAGTGTCTGACCCCTCACACCTGCAAAAATATAAATCCAGAAATTAGAAACATTAGAAACAAGTAAAACATACACTTAATTAAAAAACAATTATCTTATCCTCACCTATGAGAAAAACAGAAAAGACAATTATATCTTTGATGGTGGTCATGTTTAACAGTAAAGAACAACTGCCTATCTAGGGCTTTATTCCATCACAAAATTCTGATGATGATTTGTACCCATGCTCATTTGAATGAACCCCTCCTCAATGCACAAATTTGGCTTCTTATAAATAAAACTTAGAAGGAATGTTTAGTATATGTCACGGGAAGGCCGGTCCTGGTCCTCAGAGAAGACGCCCACTCCCAGACACTCCCACGCCACACCACACCCCCGTTCTACCCCCGTTCTAATACCCATCTACTAAAAGCTCACACCTGATTTCAATCTCACTGACCTATTTATATCTGCAGGTCCCGTCATCTGGTGTTGTGCATTCCTCCGCACTGGACTCTGGTTTTCTTTGAACTCTGAAAGCCTACTCGGACATTGAGAATTGTGACTGTTTAGTGTGTGCTATGCCTCTAGCTCCCCTTGCAGTGCCTTCTGCACCTTTCATTTAAAAGAGCTGTCTGCATCTTTCTGTTACTATGGTCAATAAAGACAGCTCTAACCCCGTCTCCTGTTGTTTCTGCTACAGTAGACATTAAGAAATATGCTTTAAAATATGTTTTCAAGGGACAAGTGAGACAAAAATATTATTTCCATCACACTGATTTTCCTAATAATGTGCATTAGCATCCTGAGGATAACACGTGGACAATGTTGCCTTTCAATAAATATATTGTAGAATATTAAACACTGTGATGGAAATTTGGTGATTTCCATTTAGATCAGGCTTTCTTAGTATACGTTAAACACATTAGAAATAAGGTTTTTACATATGTGTGTTAATCATGCCACTGAAGCCATTCTGGTGGCTTCAGTAGGCCTCAGAGATGTGTTTATGTGTGCCTGTCTGGGACATTTAATCTGATGTTCCTCTGGATGTTCCTAAACTGACCTCGCTGGAGACGCATAATCTCAGCGTGGAAAGGACTACGGCGACACTCAGTCTGCCATGCCATCACGAGGATGCTGAGCAGGGAGGGGGCACGCATCATATGCATCTGTCAAATCAGAGTTAATTACTCCTTACTTTGTCCAATCATATTTAGTTAATAACCGTGTGTTCACCTCGTGGACACCGTGTGTATTGATGATCAAGGGTATAAAGGATGAGAGTTCGGAATGGGGAATTAGCTCTCTCTGACAGACACTTGGGTGTTTGTAACTGAGATCTCAATTATTTTAATCCACGGTATGTTTTAATAAATCATTGTACTTATTATCTAACCCAACTGCTTCTGACTTATTTTGTACTCACCATTGAAGGGTTTCAGAATTTCTAAGACATTTTGGCACCCCAGATGGGACTCCACGACTGAGGACGGCACACCTGAGGGAGAGACTAAGCGCTTAGCTCCTGAAGGCCTTACTTCAGTCAGCCAACGACAAATTCCGTTGAGCGGGACTCGCAGGTGTGTGTGCCTCCTCGGCGTCGGAGTTTTCCCAGGAACAGACGAACATTTAAGTTAACTAAACCCTGGTGAGTACAAAGTGTTGATATAAGCTTATTGCAGAGGTTGTGACTTCTCTCTTGGTGCGTGTATACACGGTTATGGTTATCGGGCGGGGTAACTGAATGATTAAGTGTTTCACCCTCGGCTAGGAGTCGAGGAGCAGAGTATCAGGGAGAGTGAGAGTCAGGTTCTGCGTGAGTGTGAGTGTTGTGTGAGAGTTGTTATTTTTTTTCTCCCCAGAAGCAGCAAAATGGGCGGATGTGGTAGTAGTCATACTGACAGGGAGGTCAGTGAGATACTGCACGCACATCCTAGAATAAGGTACATGAAAGAACGGTATGGGCCCGAAAGTTTAAAACAATTTCACACGTGGGTTACTAAATGTGATTTCCCAGAGGAAGGGAGTTTTAACATGAACCGAATTGCAGCATTAAAACGAAGTCTGATAAAAGAACAATATGATGGGTTTAAGGTAAACTGGGAAGCTTTTGACTTGTGGGAGAGGGAGGCGAAACGGCGGGATTATAGATTGCAAACACAAACTAAATATGAAGTTCAACGGGAACTTAAGAATCTCCAGTCTGTTGAGTGTGTTGCAGATCCAGACCTGGACGGATGTCCCAGGCGACCCCCAACCGCCCTGACGGCCCCACCCAACCCCACCGACGTCAAGCCCCAGGAACCAGTCAGACAAAACAAGCCTCCTCCAGCACGTCCAATCAGCCCAGTGGCTATGCACACAAGATCGCGAGACGGGCAAGACACAACTGCCGGACCAAGCCAAGGACGGATGGTCCATGTCAGCGAGTCGCCCCTGTCTCCTCCTCCGGAAACAACCAAGGATCAGGTGATGTGCCCAATGGTAGAGGTGGCTGGTCAGGATGGGCCTATGCTTGTTATGAGAACATGGACTGTTGCAGATTTACAGGAAGTGATGAAGCAGTTCAAGCTCCCTGGTGACATTGGGGGGCGTAAGTTTGCACATGAACTGGACATGTTTTGCCGTGAGTTCAGGCCGACGTCACATGAGCTGCGACGACTCCTGGGCCTGAAACTGGGAGTAGAGGTTACAAAGATCCAGATGGACTGGTCAGTCAAGAACATTCAGTTGGTCAACAGTGAGTGGTCACATGAAGGTAACAAACCGTATCGGACAATGTTACATGAACTATGTGCAGCAATACGGGATGCCTTTCCCCTTGTTATGGATTTAACCAAAATAGCTATTTGTAAACAAAATGACTCAGAGACTGTGCAGGAGTACCTGTATCGACTCACCCAGGTGCATGATGCTCACTGCGGCATGGACAAGCCCGACAGGATGGACAACGGGCCAATCACACCCTATGAAGCTCATTTGCGGAATGCTTTCATTAATGGACTGAAGCCGGAGATTTCCGAGAAGCTCAAGGACACTTGCATCACGTGGGAGACAGCCAAGATGGAAGTGATTGTGCAACATGCTATCCACGCGGAAAGGCGATGGAAGACGGTGAGTGCCGGGAAGCAAGACAAAGAACGGCGGCAAACACAACTTTCCATGGTTCGAGTGATGAGGGGCGATGAAAAAGGTAACTGTGCAGGAGGCAAAAGCTGGAAGGAGCAGAAGAGGACTAAAAAGGTGAAGAACCGCAGGAGAGAAGATGACGACAACGCTTGTTACATCTGTGGAGAAGACGGACACTGGGCAAGAGGGTGTCCACAAAGACAGGATAAGCGGGAGAAGCAAGGTCGGCAAAGTCATGGTGGGGACTGATGGTCGGAGGGGTCGACTGGTGATGTTCCGGAAGGGTCAGGTAAGACACAAATTTTTCCCACGCTTTGCAATGAAGAAATGCTTCCGCTAACTCATACTGATGCTGTTTGTAGTGATATCATTGATAGTGATAAAATGCCTTGCAATGAAGAAATGCTTTTGCCTTTAAACGCAAAATAATGGGGAACTGTCATCTGGGGGAATATGCTGTTTTATGAGACAAGTGCTGCTGCTGAGCGGTTATGTTTTTTGGGGTTAACTTGGGCAGAGCAGGTTAGGTTTCAAACAGTAAACGGTGTGGCTGAGGCAGGGTTTGTGTGCGCATGGCTGTGGGAGTGGGTGTGATGGTGTGCGGTACAGTCCGTCAATGGACGGGTTTTTCTAAACCACTGATTTGGGAGGTCAGAGTGAGCAGGGGAGTGCAGCTGTATCTGGGCGAGTTGCCAACATTCCAATGTCCAAAGATAAGAGGGTGTGTGTGTGTGTGTGACTGAAGGGAGTCCCACAGACTCTGTGGTCCCAGGGGAGTGTGACTTAGGGAAACACATCTAGGTCAGACCGTAGGCCTTGCAAACCACAGTACCCCTTGAAGCGGTCAAGGGGATACGACCAGTCTTTGAGACATTGGGAAAGGGGGGGGTAATTGTTCCATATGCTAATTCACCAGTGGGAGTTCCAATTTTTTTCCTGAGTGAAAATTTAGGGAGCCTGGTGTACCGAGGAGTGGAGGTTGTTAAAAGCTCTCCAGGCGGTAAAATTTAGATGTGGTAGCAGGAGCCCCGTTGGTACCGAATCCCCTAACAGGTCTGTCACAAGTCTCACCTGACAGTAAGTGGGTTTTTTGTTGATTTGGCTAATGCCTTCTTTTCTGTACCGGCACATGCAAACACACAGCTTTGGTTTGCTTTTAAGGTTGATGGTCAACCATACACTTTCACTCACCTAAGCTAAGGCTGTCGACAGGCCTTTAATGCATTTAAAAACAAGCGTTGCACACATCCTTAACATTGGGCCTGGCTAACTCTGTATTTCTGTTTGTCCAAACAGCAGATGATAAGCGGCGACTGAGATCTATTCCCCAATGCCAGACCTGAGGGAGGTCTGGAGCTATTTGTGGACGGATCGGCATCACGTAATCCAGCAACAGAGAAAAACTGTGTGGGTTATGCAGGGGTTTCGCAACACAGCACTGTTGAACCTGGACCACTGTCAGGGCACCATTCGGCGCAGGCAGCTGAATTGGTGGCTCTGACTCAGGCATGCTGAGTGGTTCTAGGTAAAACAGTGGCGATTCGCACAGGCAACAGGTATGCCTTTGAAGTAGTGCACGACTTCGGGGCTATCTGGACACACAGGGGGGTTCTCACTTCATTGGGGAAGTTGATCACACATCGTAAATCAATTGCTGAACTTCGTGATGCCATTCTCGTCCCGAAGCAAATAGCGGTATGTAAATGTGATGTATATATTCTGACAATAAAGATTCTGTTTCTTTGGGTAATGAACGGGCAGATTTGGCTGCAAAGCAAGCAGCTGGGCAGTCATTTAAGCAGGGCTTGGACACCATGTACACTCTGTGTGCTGATAACACCATTGTTTTCCCAACAGCTGAGATTAGCGAGCTCCAGGAGACAGCAGCCGTCTCTGAGTTGTCTGAATGGCAGCGGGCGAGGGCGGTGGAACGGGGGGGGGCCTTGGGTTGGGCCAAACAACGAACCGTTCCTTCCTAGGAGCATGTTTTCCGGTGTATGACACACGATGATGATCATGTGTCAACAGGGGGGATGTATGATGGTTTGAGATCTTATTTGGCAGGCGGTCAAATACAGGCATCGGGAGAGAACAACCCTCTGCACCCACCACAAGCGAGTGCAATGATGCCATGTTGAATTATTATGCAAACCTGTCCTCTCTCTTGTCACAAGTTCGCAGGCGGTGAAAGAAGCGTTGCCTAAGGTCCACAGCACAACCGACCACTGCAGTGCCTGAGCAGACAAAGGACAGCCCTGATGACGGAGTGGAGGATCGCTCCGTCCACGAGAGATATTGTGCGCTGTCCCATAATCTATCTGGGGACGGGTAGAGCGCACAGGCCATCACAAATAGAGCTAGACAGGATACTACATTTGTTGGTGTGGGTGTGCTCCCCAGGAGACAGGATAATTCGGATAAGGAAGTGCAGAGAACTGTCAGTGGCCCACATTTCTGTATACTCGCTAGACACCACGGGTAGACGACCGGTAGTTGAAGGTTGTGCATTTTGGTACAAAACCCTGTACAACAGGGATAGAGTGCACGGAATAGGGTGCATCCCAGCACATATAGGGTAAAAGGAGGGTGTTCGGGAGCCTCAGCTGAGTGGGTGGTAGTGCAGATTGGGCGTGCCCGCACTCCAAGCATAACAGCTGTCAAGAAAGGTAAACGATCACCCACCATGAACCCTATGCTCTGGCTCATCCTGTGGGGGGTGGTGGCACCTCCCCAGGAGGGAAGAGCAGATAAACAAGACACCGTAGATTTGTGGGAAGGGGCGAATAACAAATTCAGATGCTCAATTTCAGAAACTCCAAACCTGAGAAACTATCAATATAAAGGCTATACTTTTTATTTCTGCAGGGATCCGTGTAATTCATGGGGCTTGATAAAAGGGAAGATAGGGGGTAGAGAGGAATATGGACATCATGGGGTTCGGGTGAGTAGAGTGGGAAACACTCTCAGCCTGGACATCGAGTGGCCACAAGCGAAGCAGGAGGACGCAGGGAGGTATTGGTGTTGTGTGGCACAGAAGGGGGTAGATCACTGTTCAGAGATTTGGATACGAGTGTTCTCTTCCCCAGAAGCTGTGGAAAACACACTGAAGGCCACGGATGATGAGGACGAAGGCGGTATGCTGGAGACACAACAAACAGACATCTCCATGATAACGGGGTCTCTCGCAGAAGTACACAGAGCTAACACACACTGTCAAGGTAATGTGGCTTGTGCACTCGCGATACTCCAAAAGCAGATCTTGGAGATCGAGGGCCCCTGTTGGATTTGTCAAGCTCTCTCTCGGAGATGGAGCACCATGCCGCTGACGTACCCCATGATAGTAAATGTCACAGGCTCATACCCGTTGCCTGTGGGCATGCAGAACCTACTCGCCTATGGACATCAGTTAAGGTCTCGACAACAACCTGCTGATGTGGCAAACGGCACCCAGACAAGTTATCACAATTTAGGCAAAATTGACATACCACAACGACGGGGAGACACGTGCGTGTGTTCTCAGGACCCGGATGGCAGTGTTTTGGGTAGTTCACAGTGCCAGACTACGCTCATGTTAGACAATGATTTCAAAAAATGTAGTGTAATGCAGGACAATGTAACAACTGTCTTTCCATGCAATGTGTCCTTAGAGACCTCAGCCGGTTACATGTGGGCATGCGGACGGCATGCCTACCATTATCTTCCACGGAAGTGGAATGGGTGCTGTTACCCGACGATGGTCGCACCCACATTCCATCTGATGGGGGACCAGCCACCGGGGCACATAAACCAAACACACCGGAGACACACAAGGTCGACGTTTGTGAGTCAATCGCAAATGCCGGCCTGGTATCGGGGATACCATCTCTGGGACCCATGGACGGATCCATGGAGAGGGACGGGCATGTCTTTTGGTGCTCCGGTGGGGGTGGCTGCACTAGTTAACAAGGTCAACGGACTGGCATGGCAGGTACTCTCTTTAGCGAACGAGACCGAAATGGCTCTGCAGCTGATGAATAGTGAATTAACGGCACTCCGGACGTCTGTGATCCAGCATCAGATGGGTTTAGACATCCTCCTGGCGGAGAGGGGAGGACTATGTAGAGTACTAGACGTGTCGTGTTGCTTCTACATACCGGATTTACACGATAACATCTCTGATATCATTGATCACATGAAACAAGCGGTTGCAGCCCCACCTGTGGCAGGCGGGTTGGGGAAGATCTGGGAGGACATAGTAGCGAACTGGGGAACTTGGCTGGCGACTGTGTGTACTCCAGTGATTGTGGTATTACTTTTGATCTTATTCTGTGTACCTTGTGTGCTGTCTCTCGTGAGGAAATGTGTCTTGCAGGCTGCGGACATGGCGCAAAAACCTAAGGATCTCACGATGATGACAGATGTGGAGGTCACAGTTCAACTACCTGATCTTGATACATTCACTGCCTATGATGATTATGATGATGATGATTTAGTTTAATTGCTTCATTGAACAATGTTGTATTCGGTGTGTAATCACATGTAATTTGCTTTGACCATGCATGTACTTCATGTGAGTGTCACTACTATCAAAAGCCTGTACTGGAATGATCTGTAGTTGATGTAATTTGTCCATAAAGGACAAAAAGGAGGGAAATGTGATGGAAATTTGGTGATTTCCATTTAGATCAGGCTTTCTTAGTATACGTTAAACACATTAGAAATAAGGTTTTTACATATGTGTGTTAATCATGCCACTGAAGCCATTCTGGTGGCTTCAGTAGGCCTCAGAGATGTGTTTATGTGTGCCTGTCTGGGACATTTAATCTGATGTTCCTCTGGATGTTCCTAAACTGACCTCGCTGGAGACGCATAATCTCAGCGTGGAAAGGACTACGGCGACACTCAGTCTGCCATGCCATCACGAGGATGCTGAGCAGGGAGGGGGCACGCATCATATGCATCTGTCAAATCAGAGTTAATTACTCCTTACTTTGTCCAATCATATTTAGTTAATAACCGTGTGTTCACCTCGTGGACACCGTGTGTATTGATGATCAAGGGTATAAAGGATGAGAGTTCGGAATGGGGAATTAGCTCTCTCTGACAGACACTTGGGTGTTTGTAACTGAGATCTCAATTATTTTAATCCACGGTATGTTTTAATAAATCATTGTACTTATTATCTAACCCAACTGCTTCTGACTTATTTTGTACTCACCATTGAAGGGTTTCAGAATTTCTAAGACAACACAAACGGAAAATATTTGAATTTTTGTAAATGTTTATTTTCCACGGACTGTAAAACTTAATTGGCATTTGCATCTGGGCTGTCAGCATAAGCATGTCTGAATCTCACCAGTGTCCCAGTTCCCATTCTACTCTAAAGGTTTGCTTGACCCTTTATGACCTTCAGTAGAGTCGTTAACATAATTAGACAATAAAGGTCAGACAGTAATGGATTTGCATGCTAATAATTATAATCTGGTATTCACAAGAATTGTAAAGTGCAATGTAGTATTGAGTGGCCAAAGTTTAGCTAATCCTGTTATGAAAGTAGATAGAACTTCTGTTCAGGTTTTCTGAACTCTGCTCTTTTGTAGTAGCCTATTTTATGTATTCTTGGTGCTATAGAACTGACTGGAGCCTGCTTGGATTGTGTGCCATGATAAGAATAAGCAATTAATGTCAGGAATGACACCTGATAGCCTTACCGGACTCAGCTGTTTCTCATCACCACGCCCACATTCCCAGCATACTTAATCACCTTCGTTTCACTTTTTAGTTGCAAAGTATTGCCAACTATGTTCAGGGTACCTGCGGGTCCTTAAAAAGTCTTAAAATGTCTTGAATTTAGTTTTCCATATTCAAGGCCTAAAAATGTCTTAAAATGTCTGGAATTTTATGAGGGGAGGCATTAAATTATTATAAGTGTGTGTTGTTCAGTTGTTCTGGCGCGATGTGAACTTTGCCGAATCTAGCGCTAATGCAGAAAATAACCGCTCCAGGGTCCTAGTGCTAGATTCCTAGCGTTGGAGTATACGGCCTCAACAACGTCAACAATTTTCGTTCGCCAAACCCCCCCCCCCCCCCCCCCCCCCCCGTCAACAATTCTCATTCCCCCCCGTCAACGATGTGGAACACACCTGCATCCCCAGTAATAGTATTATTTTTTCTTGTGAGAGGTATTAAAAAGGTCTTAAAAGTCATTGAATTTGAGATTTAAAAATGTGCAGATACCCTGATGTTGCATACAGAGTGTTCCACTATCCTGTTGATTCTCCTGTGTACCGACCTCTGCCTGTTCCCTAGACCTTGCCTCCTGCCTAGCCCTCTGGTGCATTACGGGCTCTGCCATCTCATTACAACCCCGGACTGGATTGACTATTCCCAGTTAGCTATATGAGCTAACCCTCTTCTATATGGTGCCAGCTCATATTCTCTTATTGTATCGATCTGTCAAGTAAAAAGCATTGTGCTATTGCACAAGGATCCCTCTTTGTCTCGTCATTTTGTTACAATCATCCATTTCTTCTGGGCTTCAGGCTTGTTTAGACTGCCCTCTATAGGATAAAATATCAATTTAAGGTCCAATGAACAGAAAGTACTTTATTTTTTATATATAGTTTATATATAATAATATTTATCATTAAAAAGTCATACAGAGTTCGTGTCATTGTTATGGGGTATAATAAGAATTTTACAGTTCACGGCTAATTTTGTCTACATATGAAATAATTCCTCTGTATGTCTTTGCATGTTAAGCTCTTCCCCACATATGCGATATGTCATGTGTTGACTACAATACTCCTGCTCTTTCTCTTCATTTGACAATTCAAGGACTTTGAACAAACACTGACAAGTACTTGTCTAGTCATTCACTGTTGTTTATATGTGGTGTGAACAGTGTGAGATACATTTTTGTACAGAACTGAAACTGCCTGTGCCACTGTGGTCTCCGAGCACAGTAATACACAGCAGTGTCTTCAGTCTTTACTTTGCTCATGTGCAGATACACCTGGTTCTTGCTGTTGTCTCTGGAGATGGTGAACCTTCCCTGAACAGACTGAGAGTAAAGTTTACTACCGCCACTTGGAGCTGAAATATGGGAGATCCACTCAAGGCCTCTGTCATAGGCTTGTCTAATCCAGGATATGTCTGCATTGTCAGTGCTGATCCCAGAGAAGGTACAGCTGAGTGTATGAGAATCTCCAGGTTTAATGACGGCTGGCTCTGACTCCGTCAATGTCTGACCTCTGCATGCTGTAAAATAAAGTTTCAGTTTAGAAAACAAGCGCACATAATTACATACATAAAGAGAAAAGCTTACTTACTGACTGTATTCATTAATATTATCAGAAAATGGCCAAAGACTGCTGGTTTCATGGCTCCTCCCATGACTGCAGAAGGTTGAAACAGACTGATAATACAGAGAGAGTCTGTAATTATAAAGGGCAAGTCTGCTTTGCATGACCCACCCACTAGTCCTAAAATTAACCCATAAAACATAATAAATGCAGCAACAGTAGGTTTTCTCACTGCTATAACAAATGACCAGACAGATTTAATTTACACCAGGAAATGAATTATTTTATGAAATATTTTATTTTTAGATATTCTTCTTTATTAAATATAGTTTCGATCATGCAGATTTCCGTATATCTTGAAATCACATGGGACGTTTAGAGTCTTTTTGTATATGTTTAAACAGTGGGGGTGGATGTCAAGCACATGCACTGTAATGCACACATTTACTGTAATACACACATGTACTGGAATACACACATGCACTCTAATATAAACACGTACTGTAATATACATGTACTGTAATACACCCATGTACTGTAATACTCAAATATTGTAATACACACTGTAATGTACTGTAATACACATAAATGAGGTGGATCCATGTCAAAGCCTTTCCTGCAGGTTGATTAATCCAGCCTTACTGCATAAAGTAATCAATAAAAATGAAAACACACATCCAATAAGGCAACAACATTATCTTCCTCTCCAGATACATCATTTTAATTGTATCTTACTATATCATGGTAAGGGCAGTCATGGTCCTGTGGTAGGGAACTGGTCTTGTGACCAGAGGGTTGTGGGTTTGATTCCCAGGCCTGAGGCCATGACTGAGGTGCCCTTGAGCAAGGCATTTAACCCCAACTGCTCCCCGGGCGCCGAGCTAGGGGTGCCCAGCGCTCTGGGCATGTCCATTATGCAAATTCACCCTTTTTTTAAATAAAAAGCTGTACCTTGTTGGAGTTTTCCAGTCCCTCCTCCACATGAACCATGTTCGTGTTCAGCTTTCTGGCACTGCTTACAGCTGCATCCTGTAAGTTCTCATGGCTAACCACTATAGTGCACTTCAGAAAGGCTGATGTATGCGTGATGTTAACATAGCAAATATCATTTCATACTTCATTTGTTTCATTGTTGTGATGTTTTAAAGACCATTTCAAGTGTTTCTTCTATTGCAGCTGCACAAGGGAGAATTGATTTTGATCAGCCAAGTCATGTGACTGTACAGCTTGGGCAGACATTGAGTATTGGGTGTAGAGTGTCTGGATATGATTTGACTGACAGCAGCTACTGTACAAACTGGATCCGACATCCTACAGGGAAAGAGATGCAATGGATTGGATACATCTGTAGTGGTGGGAGCATGGGCTTCTCACCTTCACTGAAGAACAAGTTTAGCATCAGTCAAGACACTTCCAGCAACAAAGTGACCATTCAGGGTGTGAATATGCAGGTAGAAGACACGGCTGTGTATTACTGCGTGCGGTACAGACACACAGTGCTATGCAGCACTAGAGTGCTTGTACAAAAACATTTTGATTCAGCCTTTTAGTACGTCACCTATTGTCACGGTGAGGCGGCCCCCTACCGGCCGCCTCCGTCCACAGCGGCTGTTGTTGTTGTTGTTTGGTGACGTCATGTGCGTCCTTCAGGTGGGCGGAGCCCGTGATCCGTCTCACCTGAGGGTCGTTTGTTTGCCTATATATGTCTTGTCTTTGTACCAGTTGACCGCTGGTCATTATATCCTTAATTTGGAGATAGTGCACGGGTTTTAGGTTTGCACACTTTCTATTAAACCATCATTTTTCCCTGAGACTTGGCGTGATCGCTTCCTTTTCGTTGCTCACCCCCGCCCGTCACACCTATGTTTTGTAAATTTCACTCTTCTGGGAATTTACTTCATCCAGATGTAACCTGGATTTGCTAAACCCCAGGTTATTTCTGCTTTATTTATTTTTTTATTGCTTTATGTAGTTTAAAAGACAATGGCTCTTTAAATATAAATTCATTATTTTCCCTATGAAGTAGAGATGCCAGCAGTATGTGTTAATGTCTACTTTAATTTAGATTCGTAGTTTGTCACGTGGGCATTCAGTGCGTAAACTGATAGGGGTGATACAGACATCTGCAAGTTTTTTTTGTTCTTTGTATTCTGTCAGCGCATTGCTGAACGCGAGAAAAGTTAAATGTAATTTGACACTAGTTCTGAGAATTCTTCACAACTAGGAATTCTGCGATTTATCAAATACTGACTCAGAGAAGGTGATCAAATAGGACAGCATAGGATTTTGGATATTTTTTTGAGCTACAGACAATTGATTTCTCGGTGAGTAATGGTAGGCTACATTAGCAGGCTAACTCATTAGCAAGGTGCTACACGCTAAAGAGAGAAGTAGAATTGGTTTCATTACTCTCGTTATTAGCATTCTCATTAAAACCAGTCGAGAAAAACTCTAGGAACGATGGAGCGTGACTGAAGCCTGTGCTTTGTTAATTTTTCAATGTGGTTAATCAATTTATTTATGTTTAAATTTCACGTGGCTAAGTTCTAAGTGTATAGAGACCTTGAAGTAGAGTTTTGCACTGTCATGGTCTAAGGAGTTAATGTAAGAGCCATGTGCGAAGGGAGAGATTTTATTTTTGAAATGTTAAATGAATCCATGTTCAATGTATAGTGTTATAACGGACATTAAGAGTTATGCGTTAAGTAAAGTGAATGTTGTGAAGCGGCGACTCTTGTCGCTTCTCGTCTGCTTGTGCATATGTAAATGGTATTGTTTGTACGGCTTTAGGCGGGGATTTTTTTCCTTTGATTGGACTCCCGGTTCTTCCGCCATTTTCTGCTTCCTTCAATCTGCCTCTTCACCGTTGCCACTCACCTTTGGGAGGGAAGAGTCAATCCACATCTCCATATTCTTCTCCACTGCAATACCCATCTCGGACATTCACTGTGGAAAAGGGCGGTAGGAATTTGGGTACCCTGGGTGATTTTTGAACTAGTGGGACTATTTTTATTTATTTATTTTTTATACCTGAGATCTCAGACATTTAATTTTTTTTTGTTTCAAGAAAAAAATACATTAAATTGGCCAAATAGGATTCAAACATTGTCATACAAAAATCTGTGTATTGTAAATATGACATTGCGTAGATAATACATGTGGTATATTGAGCTTATGGGCTCTCCGTAGTTTCGCATGTTCTATGTGATATGCGCATGCCCAGACAGATGCGCGCCAGAACGTGAGCCTCCTTTTGGCATGTTGTAATTTGGCTATGCAGGTTTTCAGTAAACGTGGTTAAACGCGTGCAAACCGTCTCGTCATTAATACACCACATAATTGGCGATGAGGTAAAAAGTGACTGTAGTGAGCAGTGAAAATGGCTAACTTCGCCAAGCCGGACGAGTTTAATCCAGAGAACGAACAGTGGACGGCTTATGTCGAGCGGATGGAACTTTTTTTCGAAGCACATGATGTCGAGGATGAAAAACGGGTAGCTACTCTGCTAAGCTCTGTTGGTGCTTCTGCATATGGACTGCTACGAAATTTTGTTCAACCTCTCAAACCTAAAGATAAGACGTTTGATGAAATCGTGGTAATTATGTCAAATTACTATGAACCGAAACCACTGGTAGTAGCCGAGCGATTCAGATTCCGACGATGTGTGCAGAAGAACGATGCAACGGTAGCTCAGTTTGCTGCTGATCTGAAACAGCTAGCTGCAAGATGTAACTTCGGGGATAGGCTGGACGAGGCTCTGCGAGACGGGTTTGTCAGTGGAATTCGTGATGAAGCGTGCCAACGCAAGTTGCTTTCCATGGATGGGCTAACGTTTGCCAGGGCCCAGGAGATCGCTCTCAACATGGAAGCAGCCCACTGAGACACGCGGCAGCTAAGACAAAGCGAGACACCGTCTGCCTGTTCTGTGCACAAGGTAAAGGAAAAACAAAAGCCTTCTCCATCAGCGCAGGCAGCGTGCTATAGATGCAGAGGAAAGAATCATAGCCCAAGTGAATGCTATTTTAAAACTGCCAAATGCCACAAGTGTGATAAGTTCGGTCATATACAAAAAGCATGTAGAGGTAGCCAGCCTGCCGCGAGGGAGAAAAAAGGAAGGCTAAATAAGACTCCGCAAAAAGTGGCAAGTTATGTGATAGCAGAAGAGGAGGAGGAAGTGTTCTGTGTAAATGAAACAGACAAACAGGTATTCAAAGCGAACTTTTCTGTAAACCGGAGAAATGTTCTAATGGAAATAGACACGGGAGCTGCAGTCAGCATAATATCAGAGGCAATGTACAGAGAGTCGTTCGCGGATGTGCTATTAGGGGCCAGCAATGTCACGCTGAAGACCTACACTGGCCAGGCAATTCCAGTAAGAGGGCAGCTTGTGGCAAAAGTTACCTATGGAGATCAAACTGTTGACTTACCAATAATTGTAGTGAAAGGCAATGGACCTGCACTTTGTGGTAGGAACTGGCTTGAAAGCATCAAGTTGGACTGGAAAACAATTAAAATGATTAGTGAAAATGCAAAGCAGCACTCAGCACCCAAGTCAATACTTGAGGTGTTAGAAAAATACAGTGAAGTTTTCAAAGAGGAGTTGGGAACATTAAAGGGAATTAAAGCAACAATCTCTGTCAAAGCCTGATGCCACGCTCAAATTCCAAATTCCACGGCCAAATTCCAAAGCCGCCCTTTGCCATTCGCAATGAGGGAACGTGTGGAAGATGAACTACAGCGACTGGGAAAAGAAAACATCATCAGTCTTGTGAAGCACAATGAATGGGCCGCTCCCGTCGTTCCTGTGGTCAAGAGAGATGGTAAGATTCGCTTGTGCGGCGATTACAAGGTAACGGTGAACCAGGCAACCAACACAGACATATACCCACTGCCACGCATTGAAGAAGTGCTGGCAACGCTGAGTGGTGGCAAGTTGTTTTCTAAAATCGACCTAGCCTCAGCTTACCAGCAAGTGCTCCTTGACGAAGATTCAAAAAAATACACAACAATCAACACCCAAAAGGGCTTGTTTGTGTATAATCGTCTTTGCTTTGGCATTAACTCTGCTGTTAGCATCTTTCAGAGAGTAATGGAGAGTCTGATGAAGAACCTGAACGTGGTTGTTTATCTTGATGATCTGCTCATAATGGGAAGAGATGAGGCAGAGCATCTGAAGAACCTTGACAGAGTCCTGCAACGCTTACAAGAGAATGGCCTGCGGGTGAAAAAGTCAAAGTGCGAGTTTGGAAAGACCCAAATCGAGTACCTGGGCCATGTCCTGGACAAAAAGGGGGTGTACCCATCCAAAGACAAGGTGAGAGCAATACATGACGCACCCACACCTACAAATGTGAAAGAGCTACGAGCTTTTCTAGGCCTAGTTAACTACTATGGCTGTTTTGTGCCACAGCAAAGTACTGTGTTAGCGTCACTTTACAGTTTGCTGAAAGAGCAAGTCACATGGAAATGGAAGAAAGCTGAACAAGATGCATTCAACAAATGTAAAGAACTTCTGACAAGTGACAAAGTGTTAGTGCACTATGATCAGAGCCTGCCATTGACCCTTGCATGTGACGCTTCAGCTTATGGCATTGGAGCCGTAATCCAGCACACAACATCAGATGGAAAAGAGCATCCAATTGCTTATGCTTCACGTACTCTCTCTCCAGCAGAGAAGAAGTATTCGCAAATTGAGAAAGAGGCCCTAAGCCTTGTGTATGGTGTTAAGAAGTTTCACCAATACCTTTGGGGACGTCAGTTTAATCTGGTCACAGACCATAGGCCACTATTGACTTTGTTCGGAGAACATAAAGGGCTTCCCACGATGGCAGCAGCCCGGATTCAGAGATGGGCCATCGTATTGTCGGCATACAACTACCACATTGTTTACCGTCAGTCAGAGAAACATGGCAACGCTGACGGGTTGTCTCGTGTGCCGCTATCAGAGACCAAAGATGCTGGAACAGAAACAATCTCCGCCTATGTCGACGCACTGATATGTGAACACTTAGAGGGCGTGCCGCTGACCGCAAAGCACATTGCCAAGGTAACGAGAACTGACACAGAGCTCTCAAAGCTGCACAGATTCATCATGGAGGGGTGGCCAAAAGAAATACCTGAAGAACTGAAAGGGTACCACAAAAGGCGTGATGAACTCTCTGTGGAGCAGGGGTGTGTGCTGTGGGGCACGAGAGTGACTGCACCAGCGAAGCTCAGAGCTGCCGTGCTTAAAGAAATCCACAGTGGGCACCCTGGCATTGTGAAAATGAAGGCAATTGCACGGCAATACGTCTGGTGGCCACATATTGATATGGACATTGAGAAAATATGCAAAGGATGTGAAACGTGCCAGCTAGAGCAGGGAATGCCGCGCCACGTGCCACTGCACCCTTGGGAATTTCCAGGAGATTTGTGGAAGAGACTCCACATTGACTTTGCAGGGCCATTCTTGGGCCACATGTTCATGATTGTAGTTGATGCATTCTCAAAATGGCTGGAGGTTTACAAAATGACACAAATAACCTCCTCTGCAACCATCACCAGACTAAAGAGACTTTTTGCATCATATGGAGTCCCTGAACAGATTGTCACAGACAATGCAACAACCTTTATGTCTGATGAGTTCCAACAGTTCGCGAGGAGAAATGGAATCCTCCACACGACCGGTGCTCCGAGGCACCCAGCCACAAACGGCCTAGCCGAGAGATACGTCTCAACGTTCAAGGCTGGCATGAAAAAGCTGGCAAGAGAAGATTTGAGCATTGAAGACAAAGTCTCTCACTTCCTGCTACGGTATCGCACAACTCCCAACAGCACAACAGGCGAGTCACCTGCTGATGTGTTCTTGAAAAGACATGTCAGAACCAGGCTGGACTTTCTGAAACCAAACATTCAAGAAACTGTGAGGAGGAAGCAGTATCTGCAGAAAGAAAGACATGACAGAAAAGCGTTGGACAGGCAGTTCGACGTTGACGAGCAAGTCTACCTGCGAAACACTGCTGGCGAAACACCAAGATGGATCCCAGGGGTCATCACCCAGCAGTCAGGGCCTGTGTCCTACAAGGTCCGTGGAGAAGCGACGGATCAAGAGTACCGGCGCCACGGATACCAGCTGAGACCTCGCCATTCTGCGGGGCGTCCAGATCTGCAATCTGAGGAGGTTGCTGAGGAGACTGAGCCGATGGAGAGCAGTTTCAAAGCATCCCCAGCACCTGAACGGCCAGACCCAGCTGAGCCGCCTGATCCTGTTGCAGTGACCCTAAGACGCTCCCAGCGTACCCCAAAAGTGCCTCAACGTTATCAGGACTGAGTGTAGTGATAAGAGACTGTATGCTGATGTTCAGTTTAAGTTACAGTTAAAGCATTCGGTTGAGTTTATTATGTAGTATGGGTAATGTTGATAATTCTAATCTTAATGCATAGTAATGTATTTATTGTTAAAGTAATGGGGGAGATATATTTAATATGATTTGGGATGTCTAAGTCTTTCTAAGTTACCTTTAAAGTAAAGGGGGAGGTGATGTGGTATATTGAGCTTATGGGCTCTCCGTAGTTTCGCATGTCCTATGTGATATGCGCATGCCCAGACAGATGCGCGCCAGAACGTGAGCCTCCTTTTGGCATGTTGTAATTTGGCTATGCAGGTTTTCAGTAAACGTGGTTAAACGCGTGCAAACCGTCTCGTCATTAATACACCACAATACAGGTGTCACGTTGTGGGGGGGCCCCCTGCCGGTCGCCCCCGGTTACAGCGGCAACGGTCCTGTTTTTGGTCACGTGATGTTCGTCCCTCAGGTGGGCGGGACCCGTAATCCGTCTCACCTGAGGGTCGTTTGTTCGTCTATATATGTCTTGTCTTTGTACCAGTTGACTGCTGGTTATTATTTCCTTCATTCGGAACAATGCACGGGTTTTTGGTTTGCACACTTTCTATTAAAGCAGTGGTTCCCAAACTTTTTCTGCCGTGCCCCCCTTTAGTAGATGAGAATATTTTTGCGCCCCCCCATATTGACTAGGGATGTGTTGAAAACTTACAAAAACAACAGTGTCAGGAAGAGCTGATGACTTAATCAAGTTCACCTGTTACACCACCACGCCCACATTCCTTACCTACTTAAGCACCAGAACTACACTTCCTGGTTGCGAAGTATTGCCTCCATGTTGTCGTGTACCAAGCTGTTATTCCTGACTGTCTCTCTGTGCACCGAACTCTGCTTGTCCCCTAGACCACGTCTCCCGCCTGACCCCTGGTACCTTCTCGGACTCTGCCCTCGCCTCACGACCCCGGACCGTCCTGACCACCGCTACTTCGCTGCAGCCCTGCACCAGCATAACACCGCAGCTTTGTCTGCGCGGCTCGCTGTACAACACTGTGTCAATAAAAACAGATCAGTTCCGCATCAGGATCTCTCTCTGCATGCCCTATTTGTTACAAATAGGTTCACAACTTTGGTCAAACATGAAAAAAATAAACTGCAAGAAACCTTTTAAATGGTTCAAGAATTCTAAATATAATTTAAAATAAATAAGGAGATGAAATAAGAGAAACAGCAATACATATGCGGCTAGTTTGCAAGCGCAGACATCACGCAGAGCACAAAGCATGTAACGGCCAGAAATATGTGTACTGTCTCTTTAAGGGAGCGAGTTGAGCGCGCGTATGGAATATTGTTTTTTTAGCTTTCTGCCGTAGACCGAGTCAGACCACTGCTCTTTAATTTATTTCTGTAAGTAACGCATTAAATGAGCTTTGGACAACTCACCAGTTCATGTATGAACAGTGAAGTATTGCTGGAGCCTAGGTTTATTTTGGTCAACCAGCAAATAAATGGACTAAGTGGAATACCACCAGCGCGAGTATTAAGGTTGAACTAACTCCGAAAAGCAAGCAATACAAGCATAGAATTAGACTGAATAGATATGTTTTTATGGATCGGTCACATTGTCCCCGATACCCGATCTAGAATTTTTCAGATATTAATATCGGAATCGGTGCATCCCTAATATTCACACATGTGCACGTTTTACTTTCAAGCTCCGCGCCCCCCCTGCAATAGCTCCACGCCCCACCTAGGGGGCGCGCCCCCCACTTTGGGAACCACTGTATTAAACCATCCTATTTCCCTGAGACTTGGCGTGATCGCTTCCTTTTTTTTTTTCGCTTCGCTCACCCTGCCCGTCACAACAGGTGATGTGGTAATTATGTTTTGTTTATTTATTTACTTTTTTTGTCCAGTACTCATTCTTGATTTGATTTTTATTTTATTTTTTTTTTGTTGCGAATGCCCTTTGATAGGTCAATACATTTCCCTTAGGTTGACAGTCTATTGCGTCTGTGTGGTATTTGTGGTGGACCTTACAGGTAACTTACGGCAGTCTCCTCATTGAATCTACAAGTGAAGCCAACCCTTGGTTCCTAGGTAATGCTCAACACTGTCTTACAGTGACAGACGCAAGAGTGGGGTTACACAAGCTTATGAGTCAAAGTAACACTAAATAATCTGTCCACATTGGTGAGTTATATTTTTACAAATATTTATTTTGCTATAATGTGTTTATTTTTTTATTTTTTATAATAAACATGCAGTTTTAATCACTGTTCCATTTGGCATAGAAAATATTGGATTTATCAGATATTTGGTTATCAGTTAAAACTGTATTTTTGTGTGTAGCATTGCTATTCTACAGCATTTCTAAAACATAGCATGTCAATGCTATAAAGTCTTCAAACTATATATTAAAATAAATGTATTTATTCCCTCTGGCAGACAGAGGGAAACCATGGAAACAGATAACAAGGCAGTGTCGACAAGCAGGCAAACAACACAGGTACGAGGAACAGGGAACCGGAGTGACAGCTAGAAGAGGGGGGCGTAGCCCTACGTGACACTGGTAAAGAAAACATCATACAATACAGGCTAACTGACTGGCACTAATAACTAGTAAATTCATAAGTCTCAGTCACAAGTATTACATCATTTCTCTTTTGTGATGTCACATCTAAGGTTTCCAGCCTGTTCTATGAAGACAGTCCAGTCCCTATTTCCAGACTATCACACGCACTGAATCTCCTTTAATGCCTATTTAACGCTCACAGTGTGAGTTTCTTGTGAAGTCTTGATAACCTTTGTGCATAGTGTTTCTAAGCATCTTCAGTGTGTTTACCTTTTGTCATTTGCTGGTTACTAGCTTTTTGCCCATCTTTTTGCCCATTAAATCTATTTGGACTTTTAATGAGTTTTTGTACATACTGTCGAAGCTTTCTTAGCACTGGATGTCGAGCACAGTAATAAACAGCTGTGTCTTCAGCCTGCATATTCTGGCCTTGAAGGGTTATTGTGTTGCTGGAGGTGTCTCGAGAGACAACAAACTTGTATCATCATAATAAATTATGTTGATCCACTCTAAAGCTTTTCCTGCAGGTTGTCGAATCCAGCCTGTTCCATAGTGACTGCTGCCATCAGTGATAGAAGCTCCAGTCACTCTACAGGTGATGGTTAAAGAATCTCCTGGTTTTACAGCCACTGAGTCTGAATGGATGAGTTCAGCAGCACAGAACACATCTGTAGAAAGACAGAAGACAAGGTTCATATGGTTAATCTGAGGGTTCAGATGAACTACGAACCCTTGAGTCCAAACACTCACAGGAGGCAGCAGCCAACAACCAGGGGTGTAGTGGGGGGGGGTCGCTTAACAATTTAGAATCGCTACACCGCTACACCAAAACCGACCCCCCACTTACAGCACAACAGCAGTGGAGCTGAAACAAACATGTTTTCAGTTGAAGCAGGACTGAAGGGAGCTGTTCTCCTCTACAGGCACATCAGGGGTGGTCAGAACATTGTAATCCTTCTAATATTACAAAAGGTGATGGATATTTGCATAAATATGAAAAGCGGACTGTGCATTCCGTGGTGCTAAGGATATGCTACAAAACTACACACACTTGTGAATTCATTTAAATTTGTCCTGCATCTGAGAAGTTTCCTCTCTGATCTATCACAAACCATGTCTAAACGGGGAACTTCACCGAATGTGAAAGTGGAGACACTCCTGAATGAGGTAGAGTCACGGAAAGTGTTTGTTTGGCACGTTGTGGCATTACGGCAAAACGCAAAAGGTCTGAGTGGGACAGCGTGTGTGAAGCTTTAAATGTTGTGGGGTCAGAACAATGCACACTGGCAGAATAATATAATGCACCTAAAAATATCAGTGATGCGCTCACTAGCATCAGCGACTCAATAAAAGAATTGGTTAAAATTTGAATGCTGTCTCTTACCTTTTTATATTGTAGCTATGATTTGTTGCCTTGCTTGTATGGCACCTGGGTTAGGCTGCACCTTAATTTGTTGTGGCTCTGGGTCTGCTGGTTGCTCCACCACCTCTAACAATGGCACGGCATACCTGTGCACAACATTGTGCAGGACCCCACATGCCCTCACTATACGACACACCTTCTCTGGCCGATACACAAGCATTCCCCCAGTCCTGTCCAGGCAGCGCCACTGGCTTTTCAGCTGCCCAATCGCCCTCTCAACGACTGACTGGGTGCGAGAATGGAGAGAATTGTATCTCCGCTCCCGGCCACGCTCCCGGAAATGTCAAATGCTTTTATTTAACACTAGAAGCGCCAAAGCTCCGGTCATTTGACCGCTGTGACGTCTACTAGAAGCGCCGCCTCTGGTCGACCTAATTATACCTAGAAGTGCCGAGCACCGGTCACTTGACCGCAGTAGCACAAAAAATAATAATATCTTTGCACTGGATCCAATTTCAGAACCCTCCTTTCATGACTTTTCCCAGAATTGTCCTTTTAATAAACTAGTATTTTTACATTGTTAAAAGAAACCCTGCACATGCTAGTTTCAATCGATTTCGCTCGTATCTCTGTAATATTGTCGTCGTCGCCTACACTTCAAGACTGTGATTCTCTTTTCTGCCAGCGGGTGTGGCAAAAATTCATATGTCATTTAATATTTAGTATAACTAAATAAAGATCAATAGTTTTCAAAACTAAATTATTCAAAGTTCAAACTGATTATTGTGTAAAGACAAAACGGAATTCGTCCGTTGAACGAAAGTGAAAGTGTTTCACTTTTCAAAGTCTTAAAATATATACTTTATTTATTAATATTATTTAATATATACTATATATAAGTTTACATCAATGGTTTTCAAACCGTGAGAGCGTCTTGCTTTGCCTAATAAATGCTTTAGTAGTTTGCAGGAATTCTGCGAATGGTAATTAGCCTACTTATCAAGTCAATATCTCAAAGAAATGATCTCTCGGGTATAATCCCTCTTCGCCAGGGCTAGCTGTTAGATACATACATTATGTATGGCTGCTTTTGACACACTGGCATTACAAAAGAATTAAGCAGAATGCAAGTTACGTATGTAAATGCATACCTTTGCGAGCGAAACTGAGATGATGGCATGGGCGGTGCTGTTATGAACACTTTATTCACAATAGCATTCATGAGGCAACGTGAGCTATAAATTCGTCGGGACGCGGCTACACAGTTTGAGTGAAAACTCTGCTTGGGCGATCGAACAGCAACACAGTTTGCTTGAAAGCTCGGTTTTGGCGTTTGAACAGCAACATAGTTTGCGTGACTCCTCGGTTTGGGCGTTTGAACAGCAACACAGTTTGCTTGAAAGCTCGGTTTGGGCGATCGAACAGCAACACAGTTTGCTTGAAAGCTCGGTTTTGGCGTTTGAACAGCAACATAGTTTGCGTGACTCCTCGGTTTGGGCGTTTGAACAGCAACACAGTTTGCTTGAAAGCTCGGTTTGGGTGATTGAACAGCAACACAGTTTGCTTGAAAGCTCGGTTTGGGTGATCGAACAGCAACACAGTTTGCTTGAAAGCTCGGTTTGTGTGATTGAACAGCAACACAGTTTGCGTGACTCCTCGGTTTGGGCGTTTGAAAGGTTGCATAGTGCATTATAAAAATGGCACAGAGAATCATGTACACCCCAAAGCAAGTGCTGGACATGCTGTGCAATATTGATGAGATGGAATCGGAGGGCGAACAATGTGAGGTGTCGGATGGAGAGGGCGAAAGTGAAATGGATCTGAATCTTGAATCTGATTCAGAATCGGACTCTGAAACTGAGTGTGGTGGTGACTCATTTCAGGCCAAAGACGGTACGGTGTGGTTTGAAACTGCTGGCAAACCTCGGGGTAGAGCACAAGAGTGCAATATTGTGAGAGAAACCCCAGGGCCTACGTGTTATGCCAAGGACAAAATTAAAAGTCCACTGACCAGCTTACTGTGTTTGATTGACACAGAAATGTGGGGCGCAATTCTGAAATACACAGAGGCAGAGGCTGAACGAAATAATGCTCAGTTCAAACTAACAGCTGACGAATTGAAAGCATTTGTGGGTCTCGTTTATTTGAGAGGTATAACAGCCGGTAAAAGCATGAAACTTGATGAATACTGGTCTGCTGACTTAGGAAATCCCATTTTCAAAGAGACAATGTCTACACAGACATTCAGAGATATCATGCGCTATCTGCGCTTTGATGACAAGAGCACAAGGGCTGCCCGCCTTGCGACTGATAAATTTGCTATGATCTCGGAGATATTTGATAAATTTGTGAAAAACAGTATTGCTTCTTACACGCCCGGTGAGAACATAACTGTTGATGAGCAACTGTTCCCAACTAAAGCTCGCTGTCGTTTCACTCAGTACATGGCCAATAAACCCGATAAATTTGGGATTAAGTTCTGGGTGGCCGCTGATGTTGAAACAAAATATATGTTGAACGCCATTCCCTATCTAGGGAAAGATGAAAGCAGGCCGGCTGGTCAACGGTTGTCTGAAAATATTGTGTTGCGTTTGATGGAGCCTTTCACGGGTAAAGGAAGAAATGTAACGACTGACAATTTCTTCACTTCATTGGCACTTGCAAACACCCTTTTGGCGAACAAAACCACTATTGTTGGTACGATGAATAAAATGAGACGTGAGATGCCCCCATGTACACAGGCACAGTCTGAAAGATTTTCCACCAAGGTGTTGCGGGCTGGAAAAATAACTCTAACGATTTACCAGGCAAAACCTAAAAAAAATGTATGCATCCTGAGCTCAATGCATCAGTTTCAATTGATAATGGCGCAAAGAAACTGCCTGAAACTGTTTCATATTACAACACGACTAAATGTGGCGTTGATGTTATGGATCAAATGGCACGACTGTATTCGGTGAAGGGAGGCACCCGTCGTTGGCCTGTCGCGGTTTTCTACAACCTCCTAGACCTGGCTGCAATAAATGCACATATATTGTTCAAACAGTGCATGAACGTTAACCTGAGCAGACGAAGGTTTATTCTCGAGTTGGTAAAGGAGCTGTGTGCACAGCAGAAAATGGCGAAAGCGGCTAAGGCAGTGGCACAAAAGCGAATTTTACCTGAAGCTCCTTGCCCGCCCTCAAAAAGAAAACAATGCCAAGTCGGCAGATGTTCAGGGAACAAAACGTATGACATCTGCCAGACATGTAAGCGACTGGTCTGTGGCAAATGTGCAAAGACTGCACCTAAGCTGTGTTTTGAATGTTGAGTTGTGTGAAGCTGACACACAAATCAAAACAAAGGGAACTTAATTTGAGGTGGTGAACGAAACTTATGCAATATACGCTAAAGAGAGACGGGATGCACCCGTTGTTGGCCTGTAGCTGTGTTCTATAACCTCCAAAACCTGGCTGTAATTAATAAATATTGTTCAAACAGTGCATGAACATTAACCACAGCGGTGGAGGTTTATTCTCAAGTTCACAATTCACTACATAAATGGAACTTAATTTGAGGTGGGGAACGAAACTTATGCAATATACGATACATGTAAATCACTGAATGGTGATAACGCTCGGTGATAACACGGTCGTTAGGACGTGGGATCACACATCGGCTATTCACCGATCAAACACCTCATTTGAAACGGCAACACAATACGGCAAGATAAAAAAGTGAACATTAGAGAGGACAGAGGCAACTATATTCGTGAAGCCATCCGTATCATTTTAATAATTTTGCGTTTTGTTACGCAAAGGTACATAGCCTACCTTTTATAATGATATTTTTGTAATTATTTTGCCTATTTATGCTTTTTGTTCTTTGTCTAACACAAAACATTATAGACATTTATTTGTAGATTTGTTATGTTCACCATAGCCTACAATTCACTAACATACACAACTTTTAGGCATTAAAACTTGAAATGGCGTAACATTGAGTATACAAACAAACTTGCTTTAGCTCGGTCTACGGGCTTCACTTTGCTACTCTGAGTATCGAACAAGCTTTTTGTGGATGTGGGGGTAGAAGGCTGCAGCGCAGTCTGTTTCATTAGCAAGACAAAAGACGTGAACGCTTCACAGTGGGGGGTGCGGGCCAGTGGGTTAGTGGTGTGGCGAACGTACATGATAATATAGTGACATATATGCCAACAGAATAACACACAGACAAATAAGCAAACTATTACACTAACCAAGCAAACTATTACACTAACCAAGAAACAAAACTGAAACTATATTTTGCATTTACGTTTTCGCACAAACCAGGAAATGCAATATGAAACTAAACAAAACTGACAATGGGAAAGCTACTGAGAACAAGGTCACAAGGCACTGATTCTAAAAGGTTTAGTCACATTAATTTGTTAACATATTGACGTTACGTGCAAATGTCACCATTACGAATATTTTGTTTGGGCGGCTCATTCTTCCTTTTGTGCAAAACGCCATCTAGCGTTAATTATGTGTCAGTACCAGCTCCCCTGTGTAAAGACTCAGCGGTCTTTTGACCGCCCGAGGCGCGCTTTAAGTAGGTGAAAACAACACGGCGCTAGTAGGAGGTGGTGAAATCGGTCAGATGACCGGCCCTCCGCGCTTCTAGGTATAAGTATGTAAATGAGGCGCGGCGCTTCTAGTGTTAAATGCTTAAAATTTGTTGCTTACCAAGAAGCCACCCATCACGCACTCTGCTAGCTTGTAATCTTATCCCAACCAGTGATGGCTAAGTTACCTTGAGAAAGTAATCCGATTACTGATTACTGATTACTCCTTTTAAAAGTAACTTAGTTACGTTACATATTACTTGATTTTAAAAGTAACTACGTTAGATTACAATTTACTTAAGTAGTTACATTCAGCAGCAAAATAAATTTTTCCAATACTCACTTTATTGGAAGTGCATTTTTAACAGTAACAATGTATTGAAGCAGGTTCGGTAACCGAGGCAGAAACTGCTTAATACAAAAATCCCGAGGAGGGAAACTTTATTGATAAAGCAACCCTGGCGCGCGCAGGCTCCGCCCCCCAGTGTCACTTAAAGGGCAAGACTCGCCGTGAGGAGTAGGAGTCGCTACAGTATCTCCTGACATTACGTTTGTGTAGCTGCGCGGTATTATTTGTAAATTTATTTGTAAACGTAATACAAGCGCAGTTCGTAGCGCCAAGTACTTCGTAACCTCGTATGAAGCTACGAACGTTTCGGGAAACCCACCCCAGTTCAGTCAGACAGCTTGTGAAACGAAATACCATTACAATTTCAAGCATTTTAAAGTAGGCGACGTTAGTCAAAATTCCAGCACTTTTCAAACGTGGAACACAAAGCAACATTAAAATTCATCAAGTAAATGTTCCTTCCCCTGTTTTTGAGGGGTGTTTCTTTATACTACCACATATCGTTACGGGAGGACACTGCAAAAAATGACTTGTAAAACGTGCTCGCGCTCTCACAGGGTCGCGCGCAGCGTGCGGAGTCGAGCTCTACGGTCAGACGCAAAAGTAGAACTGAGCCAAGAAGAAAGCAAAAATATATATTTTACTAGGGAAAATATAAATAGTAACGCACAGTTATTTGGATAAGTAACTTTAATCTGATTACTGGACTGGAAATAGTAGCGCGTTATATTACTCGTTACCGAAAAAAGTGGTAAGATTAGAGTAACGCGTTACTGACATCACTGGAGACATGTGTCCTATAGTGGAATGTGTTCTAGTAGAATGTGTCACTAGAGACATGTGTCCTATAGTGGAATGTGTTCTAGTAGAATGTGTCACTAGAGACATGTGTCCTATAGTGGAATGTGTTCTAGTAGAATGTGTCACTAGAGACATGTGTCCTATAGTGGAATGTGTTCTAGTAGAATGTGTCACTAGAGACATGTGTCCTATAGTGGAATGTGTTCTAGTAGAATGTGTCACTAGAGACATGTGTCCTATAGTGGAATGTGTTCTAGTAGAATGTGTCACTAGAGACATGTGTCCTATAGGGAATTGTGTCCTAGTAGAATGTGTCACTAGAGACATGTGTCCTATAGTGGAATGTGTTCTAGTAGAATGTGTCACTAGAGACATGTGTCCTATAGTGGAATGTGTCCTAGTAGAATGTGTCACTAGAGACATGTGTCCTAGTAGAATGTGTCACTAGAGACATGTGTCCTATAGTGGAATGTGTCCTAGTAGAATGTGTCACTAGAGACATGTGTCCTATAGTGGAATGTGTTCTAGTAGAATGTGTCACTAGAGACATGTGTCCTATAGTGGAATGTGTCCTAGTAGAATGTGTCACTAGAGACATGTGTCCTAGTAGAATGTGTCACTAGAGACATGTGTCCTATAGTGGAATGTGTCCTAGTAGAATGTGTCACTAGAGACATGTGTCCTATAGTGGAATGTGTTCTAGTAGAATGTGTCACTAGAGACATGTGTCCTATAGTGGAATGTGTTCTAGTAGAATGTGTCACTAGAGACATGTGTCCTATAGTGGAATGTGTTCTAGTAGAATGTGTCACTAGAGACATGTGTCCTATAGTGGAATGTGTTCTAGTAGAATGTGTCACTAGAGACATGTGTCCTATAGTGGAATGTGTTCTAGTAGAATGTGTCACTAGAGACATGTGTCCTATAGTGGAATGTGTTCTAGTAGAATGTGTCACTAGAGACATGTGTCCTATAGTGGAATGTGTTCTAGTAGAATGTGTCACTAGAGACATGTGTCCTATAGTGGAATGTGTCCTAGTAGAATGTGTCACTAGAGACATGTGTCCTATAGTGGAATGTGTTCTAGTAGAATGTGTCACTAGAGACATGTGTCCTATAGTGGAATGTGTTCCAGTAGAATGTGTCACTAGAGACATGTGTCCTATAGGGGAATGTGTCCTAGTAGAATGTGTCACTAGAGACATGTGTCCTATAGTGGAATGTGTTCTAGTAGAATGTGTCACTAGAGACATGTGTCCTATAGTGGAATGTGTTCTAGTAGAATGTGTCACTAGAGACATGTGTCCTATAGTGGAATGTGTCCTAGTAGAATGTGTCACTAGAGACATGTGTCCTATAGTGGAATGTGTTCTAGTAGAATGTGTCACTAGAGACATGTGTCCTATAGTGGAATGTGTTCTAGTAGAATGTGTCACTAGAGACATGTGTCCTATAGTGGAATGTGTTCTAGTAGAATGTGTCACTAGAGACATGTGTCCTATAGTGGAATGTGTTCTAGTAGAATGTGTCACTAGAGACATGTGTCCTATAGTGGAATGTGTTCTAGTAGAATGTGTCACTAGAGACATGTGTCCTATAGTGGAATGTGTTCTAGTAGAATGTGTCACTAGAGACATGTGTCCTATAGTGGAATGTGTCCTAGTAGAATGTGTCACTAGAGACATGTGTCCTATAGTGGAATGTGTCCTAGTAGAATGTGTCACTAGAGACATGTGTCCTATAGTGGAATGTGTTCTAGTAGAATGTGTCACTAGAGACATGTGTCCTATAGTGGAATGTGTTCTAGTAGAATGTGTCACTAGAGACATGTGTCCTATAGTGGAATGTGTTCTAGTAGAATGTGTCACTAGAGACATGTGTCCTATAGTGGAATGTGTCCTAGTGGAATGTGTCACTAGAGACATGTGTCCTATAGTGGAATGTGTCCTAGTAGAATGTGTCACTAGAGACATGTGTCCTATAGTGGAATGTGTCCTAGTAGAATGTGTCGCTAGAGACATGTGTCCTATAGTGGAATGTGTTCTAGTAGAATGTGTCGCTAGAGACATGTGTCCTATAGTGGAATGCGTTCTAGTGGAATGTCGGGGTAATTGTATGACTACAGCATGACACTGTGATTTCTCCATCACTCAGATTATACTGTTGTGTAGCCTGGGAGATAAATGGAATATTATTTTCAGTGAGTCTTACAGTAATAAATCCTATGGAATTATTGATTTATTTCAGTAAGATACCCTTATTCACAGTGTCTTTTGAAAAAACAACATATTATTTAATTGCTTTTTATTTTTTTTGTAATGTCGTGTTATGAAGCCTATTATATATGTTTCGTAAATAATTAATCTTCTGTGATGAGTGTAAATAGAACAGAATTTTCTACAGCAGTTATTGTACAGCCCTCACCCTCCACTGTAGTGTTGTGGCAAGTTTTGCACAATAATAAACAGCTGAGTCTTCAGACACCAGGTCACTGATGTCTAGGAACAGCTCGTTACTGTTTGTGTCTCTAGAGATGGTGAAGCGATTCTTGAAGGATCCTCCGTAAACTATGGATCCTTTACCCCATATGATCCCAATCCACTGCAATCCTTTGCCTGGTGACTGTCTGATCCAGCCTGTGCCATTGACACTGAGAAAATATCCCGAGACCTGACAGGACACCTTCACGGAGCTCCCAGGAGACTTAACCTGAGCAGGAGACGAGGTGAGGCTGATGCCATGGATATCTGAGAGGAAAAGAGGGAAAATAGAGATTATTAGACATGATTAAAGTCTAACTTAAAGCTTCAGTTTATACATGTAACTCTGGTATGAAGAGTTAAGTCCACTCACATGACAGAGAGGCCAGCAGAAGTAGAAGAGTCCAGCTCATGATTGCTCTAGGAGGAAATATGGTACTGAAGAGATGAACCCCTTTTAGCAGCCTTTCTGCTCTGTATGTGTATGTGCCTGTATCTGGGCACATGTGATCCAGGTCTTTTATTGGTGCATCTGTTTATTATATACAGTGCAGGTGGCTGGGAGTGATGCCACACTGGATATTTGCACGTCACATTTTACATATGTGACTAAAATGTGTACTGCATAAGCAAAACTTCCTAAAAGGTTTGTCATACTTTGCAACAAATAAAAATTTGTTTTGCTTATATAATGTACAGTATAATGTATATATTGATATGTATATTAAAGATATATATTGACTGATATTGAAGTCAACTTGCAAAGCAGGATGAAAATCAGCTGTGTGTGGTTCAGGTTCAGGTGTGTGTGGTTCAGGTTCAGGTGTGTACGGCTCAGGTTCAGGTGTATATGGCTCTGGTTCAGGTGTATATGGCTCTGGTGTGTATGGTTCAGGTTCAGGTGTGTATGGTTCAGGTGCGTATGGTTCAGGTGTGTATGATTCAGGTTCAGGTGTGTATGGTTCAGGTTTATATGGCTCAGGATCAGGTGTGTATGGTTTAGGTTCAGTTGCGTATGGTTCAGGTTCAGGTGTGTATGGTTCAGGTTCAGGTGAGTGTGGTTCTGGTTCAGGTGTGTACAGCTCAGGTCCAGGTGTATATGGCTCTGGTCCAGGTGTATATGGCTCTGGTTCAGGTGTGTTATTCTGCTCCCCTTGTGTGTGTCTAACACAATTCAGCAGTAAGCCTAACTCCAGTTGAATTAATACGTGAGTCAGGATGTAGCTTCCTTAGCTCCACTTTATTTTGATGAACCACGTACACGTTAACATGGAGTAAAACTGTAGGACAGAAATAAAACAGCTACCTTTAGCTTAGCATTGTTAAAAGGAGGTTAAACGCAAAATCAAAATGCTACGTTTGTCCCTTTAGCTAGGTTGCATTAAAATGACCCGAACATGAACACATAGGCCTCGCGCAATGATCAAATCTCACATTTACTGCAAACATTCTCCACGAATAAGACTCAAATAAATTCTACTTCAGAATATAAAATCAAAACTTACAGACGGTGGTGTCGATGGCATAAACAGAAAGCAGACTGCAGCGGATGATCTTGTTTACATGTCGCTGACTAAACAGAAACTAAAGAAAATGGCTGACTCCCCGTTACGTGCCCAAGCCGCCCTTCAAAATAAAAGGCTCGATGTACTGAGAGTAAATTAACATTGAACACTTGTCTTATAACAGATTAAAGGGCAGAACACTCCCCGCCTGGCATCTGTTAAGATGCCACATAGCTATACTTAAACCATAAACTTGTAAACATATCAGTCCCCATTCTTTAGAAGCATCACAACCTCTGTAACAGGCCTGAGAAGCTTTTTGGCAGCTCCATCCTTGATGACCTTGACCTCGATCCTTCGGACCTTGCCATCACTACCTGGGAAGGTGTCTGTTATGAGAGCCAACGGCCAATCATTGCGGCATGTGCGATCATCCTTCAACAAAACAACATCACCCTTCGTGATGTTGGGACTCGACTCTTGCCATTTGTGGCGGAGTTGTAGTATGTGCAGGTATTCGCGTTTCCAACGATTCCAGAATTCGTCAGCCAATCTTTGAACTTGGCGCCACTGTTGCTTATACAGGTCCTTCTCAGTGAATATTCCTGGAGGAGGTAAAACGCTCTGCTTCTGAGTGAGAAGCATTGTTGGGGTAAGTATCTGTGGAACATCTGGATCTGAGGAGACAGAAACTAGAGGTCTTGAGTTAATGATGGCTGTTACCTCTGCCATCAGAGTGCACAGGACTTCATGAGACAAAGTGGAGGAAGGAGTACGCATCAACATTGAGTCTAAGATTCTCCTCGCAATTCCCACCATGCGTTCCCACACACCACCCATGTGCGAAGAGTGAGGTGGGTTGAAACGCCATGTGCATCCTTGATTGCTTGTGTACCTCTGGACTTCTGATTCGGTCACCACCTTATGGAACTCCAGCTCTCTGCAAGCACCGATGAAATTTGTCCCACAGTCGGAGTGTAGCTGTTTGGAAGGACCACGGATGGCAAAGAATCTTCTTAAGGCATTGATGAATGAAGAAGTGTCTAAAGAATCAATGACTTCTATGTGGACCGCACGCGTGCTCATGCAGGTGAAGAGTACGGCCCAGCGCTTACTCTGAGCCATCCCTCCTCTTGTGCGCCTTGCTGTCACAATCCAAGGACCGAAAACATCCAGACCAGTGTAGGTAAAAGGTGGCGAAGTGCTCAGTCGTTCCGGCGGGAGGTCTGACATAATTTGTTTCTCTCCTTTTTTACGGAGCCTTCGGCAGATGACACATGCATGAAGAACAGCACTTATGCAGCGCTTGCCACCAAGTAGCCATATACCAGCAGCTCGAACGGCGCCTTCAGTGATTGTCCGACCTTGATGCTCAACCTGCTCATGATGGTGTCTGATGAGCAATGTGGACACATGGCATTTTCCTAAAAGAATAACTGGATGCCTTTCTCTGTCGCTTAAATCGGCAAGCTCAAGCCTGCCTCCAATCCTTAGTAGGCCTTCGAGATCTGCAGTCGGATTTAGCTTAACTAATGGGCTTCTTTTGGAAATTTCATCTCCAACCGATAGAACAGCTAATTCTCCAGAGAAGGAGGTCCGCTGTACAGCGAGAATAATTGCTGCCGTGGCCTTCGACAACTCATCAGTGGTAAAGGGTTTTGGACACCAGTGCCAACCATTACATCCTGTTGTCCTTCTGTCCTTCTTGAAAGAACGAACCACGTGAACAAGCGTGGCAACTGCTCTTTGTAAGGACTTCCAGGATGAGAATTTGGTAAACCTCTCAGGATCCAATTGGTTGACCTTTTGACTTGTGACACAGCTTGTTACTTGCGATCGGATTTCTACGTCAGAATCTGGATTGATGAGCTCAAAGGTCTCTAGCTGCTCAATAGTTGAGTGTGGTTTGCTTAAGAAAGCTGGACCGGTGAGCCAGCTGGTCCTAGTGAGCTTTGAGGCTTGGACTGACCTAGAAGCATGGTCGGCTGGGTTGTGTTCCGTAGGCACATACTTCCATTGGTTTGGTCCCGTAGACTGGCGGATTCTCTGAACCCTGTTGTGGACATACACATAAAAGCGTTTTGACTGATTATGAATATAGCCCAGCACCACTTTACTGTCGCAGTAGAAGGTAACAGCATCAACTTGAATGTTGATCTCTTGAACAATGAGTTCGGCTATTTCTACGGCTAGCACTGCCGCACAGAGTTCCAATCTGGGTATTGTTGGTTCATTTGGAGGTGCGAGTCTAGCTTTTCCGAAGACGAAACCCACATGTATCTGGCCGTTTTCGTCTGTAGTCTTCAGGTATACCACGGCGCCAATTGCTTTGGTTGAGGCGTCTGAGAAAACACATAACTCCTTCCGACTAGCATTGGAGCAAGAGGTACCAGTGTAGGTTCGAGGGATGTGAAGATGTTGCAATTCCTGTAGTGAATCTCTCCATGTCTCCCAAACCTCGGATTTGTCTTGAGGCAGCGGGCTGTCCCAGTCAGTTCCGTTCAGGGTGAGCTCCCTAAGCAACGACTTTCCTCGAATGGTCACGGGAGCAACGAAGCCGAGAGGATCGTAAAGGCTGTTTATGGTGGAGAGGACACCACGTTTCGTGAATGGCTTGTCTTTGATGGAGACTTGGAAGGTGAATATATCCCTTTTGACATCCCAACTCAATCCAAGGCTTCGGTGTGTGGTGGCTGAGTCTCCATCCAAGTAGAGATCTTTCATGTCCTTAGCATGATCTCCAGCTGGGAAAGCTCTTAAGACTTCAATGCTGTTGGATGCAATCTTGTGAAGTCTTAAGTTCGACTCTAAGAGCGATGCTTGGGTTTTTTGCAACAGGGAAATTGCCTCGTCTTCTGTTGGTGTGGAAAAGAGACCGTCATCTACATAGAACTCTTGCTCTATGAAGCGTCTGGTGTCTGACCCGTACTGTCGCTCTCCCTTCTTTGCTGCTCTCCTTAGACAATACGTTGCCACGGCTGGAGAAGGGCTGTTGCTGAATACATGAACCCTCATCCTGTACTCAATGATGTCCTTACTGGGGTCATTATCTCGATACCAGAGGAAGCGTAAGTAGTCTCGGTGATCTTCTCTCACGACAAAGCAGTGAAACATCTGTTCGATGTCGGCCATGATTGCTACTCGCTCTCTTCTGAAACGAATGAGGACTCCCAAAAGACTGTTATTCAAGTCTGGTCCGCTGAGCAGCACGTTGTTTAGGGAGATGCCGTTGTATTGGGCGCTTGAGTCGAAGACAACCCTGATTTGGCCAGGTTTCCTCGGATGATAGACCCCAAACATTGGCAAGTACCAGCACTCTTTCCCTCTTGGCAGTAGGGATGCTGGCTCTGCATGACTGTTGTCAAATATCTTTTGCATAAAGGCAATAAACTGGCCTTTCATTTCTGGCTTACGCTCTAACGTGCGCTGTAGTGAAGAGAGGCGGTTCATTGCTTGCTCCCGATTGTTGGGCAAAGGCGGCCTGGGGAACTTGAATGGAAGGGGAGCCACCCAACTCTTTGCCTTGTCCTGGAAAACCTCATTGTCCATTATTTGCAAAAACTGTTCGTCTTCTATGGAAAAGGCGCGTTTGTCATCATCTGCCGTTCTCTTGAAGACTGTAAGGCCGAGTGAGTCTTTATCCACCACGGCAGTATGGCAACTGTGAAGTAGCCTATTGACTGGGCTGAAGTTGCCCGTTTGCTTCAGATGGACGTGGTTTTCACAGGGTCTGAACAGTGAAGGTCTTCCATCTTCTAGTATGTTTGTCTTAAAGTTGTGGACAATGGGCTTATGGACCTTTCCCAAACACACATCGCCTACCAATACCCACCCAAGGTCTAGCCTTTGTGCAAAAGGAGAATCACCTGGACTGCTTATCTGCTGTCTCACCTTGTGAACCCGGAGAATGTCCCTACCGAGCAGGAGAAGAATCTGCGCCTCATTGTCCAGTGGGGGAATTTCACTGGCAAGGCTCTTCAGGTGCGGATAATGAAGAGCAGCCTCTGGCGTTGGTATTTCATCACGATTATCGGGTAAATCATCACATTCGATCAACGTTGGGAGCGGAAAGCTAACTCCATGATTCACGGCCTCTATTTGGTAGCCATTTGCTCTCCTGCCAGAGGCTGATGCTAAGCCAGCACAAGTCTTAAGGGTGTAGGGATATGAGCCTGCTTTGATTTTGAATAAGTTGAAAAACTCTGACCTGGCCAGAGATTTGTTGCTCTGGTCGTCAATCACAGCATACATTTTGATAGCTCGTTCAGGGTGCTCTATTGGGTAGACGTTGACCAGACATATCTTTGAACAGGATTTTGACTTAAAGCGATCGCCACAAACTTTAGTGCACAGAGGACTTACCTCTGGCCCTGGCGCATTACCTCTGTTTTCAGGCTCCCCGCCGTCATCTATCACGGGACTCGAAGTCTTCGCGAACCATTGAGGTGGACCAGGGTGAAGAGCCGTAATGTGCTTGTCGCTGTCGCATTCATCACATTTCAGCATGACTTTGCAGTCGCGGGCGAGATGAGTAGTGGACGAGCAGCATTTAAAACAAATTCCTTGGTCCCTCAAGTAAGCCTTGCGTTCTTCGATGGTTTTTAGTCTGAAGCCACGGCACTTCTTTAAGGGGTGAGGTTTGTTATGGATCGGACAATGCTTGGCCCCATCCTCCTTAGGCAGTGCTTCGTTTTGTGTAAGTCCGGTGGAGACTTTGGTCTTGTGCACTGAGACCGGGGTTCTGAAATTTATGTGACGCAGGGCTGGACTTTCTGTTGCAGCGCTGCTTCCAAGGAGGGCAAAGCTAGGATCATTTCTTGTTTTGGCTTGGTAGCAGATGAAGGAGGTGAAAAAGGAAAATGGAGGGTAACCGACCTTATAGTCCTCTTTATACTTAGACCCTTGAGTGATCCATTTTTCTTGCAGGTTGTATGGCAGCTTTTCCAGAATGGGTTTGACGCCACGAGCGGTGTCCAGGTATGCCAAGCCGGGTAAGAATCCATCCTCCTTTGCTGAGAGTAGCTCCATCAATAGATCCCCGAGCTCTCTTAACTTGCGATTATCTTTGTTTGTGATTTTAGGAAAGTTGTCCAGCTTCTTGAAGAGAGCACTTTCAATGACTTCTGGAGCGCCGTAATATTCATCCAGCCTGTCCCAGGTCATTCTAAGTGCAATGTTTGGGTCATCGATATGAACTGCTCTTAGGCGTTTGACGTATACTGAAGACTCCTTACCGAGCCATTTTGAGATTAAATCCAACTGTTCACTGGCAGTGAGATCCAAATCCTTAATGGTGTTTGAGAAGGCAGATTTCCAGGCTCTATAAGACTCTGGACGATCATCAAAGTGTGCCAAACCAGTGCTCACAAGCTCCTTGCGTGCCAAGTACTTCGCCATGTTCATCATTACTGAAGACTCTGGTGGGTTTGTGTGAGAGGTGTCAGAATACTGTGGAAAGGTTAACTTGGCATTTGGCCGAAGTGTATTGCGCTTTGGTTCTTGTAACTGTCCTTCATTTTGAACTCGGAAGTGGTCATCACTGGCTAGCTGGGCTGGCGTAGTTGGGAAGTGAGTGGTCCGATATGGGATAGGTGCATCTGAACTTGGTTGTGGTTGGGATGGTGGGGGCCAGCAGTCTTTCACCATATACTCGTCTTTAATAATGTGCTTAGTTAGTGGCTGTGGGTCGTTCTCGATGAGATACTCTGATGTCGGGGACGTGCTGACAGATTCAGTGCGTTGGTTAAGCTGCACAGTTTGGTCTTTGATGTAGTCACTTACACGCGCTTGTGTATTCTGCATCATACTCGAGAGGCTTTTCAAACTATGGTGTACCTCGGCCTCCAGTTCTGCTGCTGCTTCCAAGACCTCGGCTTGGGCTATAGCGGCTGCAGCTTCTTTTTCAAGGTTCAGTGCTTCAAGATTGGCTTCTAGTCTTGCTTTGTCAACTTTAATGCTGATCTCTCTCTGAGCGAATGAAACGCGTGCACGAGCAGCTTCTGCATTGGCCCTAGCGTGCGCTGCCGCGGCACTGACCGATGACGTACTTGAGCGTTTCGTACTTGATTCAGCACTTTTATGGCTTTTGACTGATTCTCCATCTCGAGAAGACTTTAGGGCTTTAGGTCTTGCGCCTTCAGAGTGTGGTCCCTCCATATCTGTAGATGTAGCTGCTTTAGTGTTGTTCAGCCAGCTGCAAACCGTCTTTTTACTATTCTGCTCCCCTTGTGTGTGTCTAACACAATTCAGCAGTAAGCCTAACTCCAGTTGAATTAATACGTGAGTCAGGATGTAGCTTCCTTAGCTCCACTTTATTTTGATGAACCACGTACACGTTAACATGGAGTAAAACTGTAGGACAGAAATAAAACAGCTACCTTTAGCTTAGCATTGTTAAAAGGAGGTTAAACGCAAAATCAAAATGCTACGTTTGTCCCTTTAGCTAGGTTGCATTAAAATGACCCGAACATGAACACATAGGCCTCGCGCAATGATCAAATCTCACATTTACTGCAAACATTCTCCACGAATAAGACTCAAATAAATTCTACTTCAGAATATTAAATCAAAACTTACAGACGGTGGTGTCGATGGCATAAACAGAAAGCAGACTGCAGCGGATGATCTTGTTTACATGTCGCTGACTAAACAGAAACTAAAGAAAATGGCTGACTCCCCGTTACGTGCCCAAGCCGCCCTTCAAAATAAAAGGCTCGATGTACTGAGAGTAAATTAACATTGAACACTTGTCTTATAACAGATTAAAGGGCAGAACATGTGTATTGTTCAGGTTCAGGAGCGTATGGTTCAGGTTCAGGTGCATATGGTTCAGGTGCGTATGGTTCAGGTTCAGGTGCATATGGTTCAGGTGCGTATGGTTCAGGTGTGTATGGTTCAGGTTCAGGTGCGTATGGTTCAGGTTCAGGTGTGTATGTTGAGATGAACATATAAGCAGTATGAGATCACAGATTGTTTTTGCATCTGCTTCAGACTTTGTTAAGCCTGCTGCCTTATTGGTGGATTCTGCAGTATACCTGGATTTGTTTTGTCCACTGTATTGTTACTGCTTCTTGATTTCACATATTTATACTGTGGCCCATATACTTTTTAAACTGTGGTCACTGGAGAAGTTTCAGTTGAGGACTGCAGTTAGTTTTAATAACTGAACAATTCAAATGAACAATATGTACACTGTCTTGTTAAACCTGCTCTCTCTAAAATGTTTCATTTCATGAACACTAGCGCCACCTATTGAGTGGAATTAAAAGCAAATTTCTAATGGAGAAGCTTTCATATTACAACCAAGTAATGTTATTTGCTTATTTATCCTGTACAAACATCTTGAAGGCTCCATGTCTGAGGATTCTTGCATGTACAGTGTGGATGTGTTTTTTGTACAGCTCTGCCTCTGCTTTCTCTCACTGTGGGTATCTAGCACAGTAATACACAGCAGTGTCTTCACTCTTCAGATTGTTCATCTGTAAGTATAGCTGACTGCTGGAGTCGTCTCTGGAGATTGTGAACCTCCCCTGGGCTGACTGGGAATAGTAGAGCTGAGACGTGGATGTTCCAATAGTAGCAACCCATTCCAGTCCTTTCCCAGGAGCCTGTCTGACCACAGCTGCCCACCACCCACTGAGTGTGAATCCAGACGCTCTACAGATCAGTTTATGAGCTTCTCCTGGTCGTTTCACCACAGCTTCAGACTGGGTAAATGTCTGGCACAGAAAACCTGTCACAGTAAAAATCTGTTAATATAGCAAAGTATTGTAGAAAAAATAGTTATTCAAATATGGGTCATGAATTTTGGCTCACCGTGAAGAAACACTGTAATCAAGAACACATTCACGTGTATCTCCATAGTGGGTAAATTGTTCCTCATTTCAAAGCTGCCACAAGTTAGGCAATATGGCTGGTAATGCACAGCTGAAAGACTCATCACCTCTTATAGTGACATGAATTTGCATTAATCCCACCTCTGCCTTGAAATGCCACTAGAGGACATGAGACAGCACAGACAATTACATCAGAGTAACGCTGGAAGCATGTTAGAATACAGACGCATGCAGACTCACCTTTAACGAGAGTGTTTTATTAGACAGTGTTGTCCTGCAACAGTCCAGGCATCAAAACCAGTGTGGCAGCAAAGGTACAAAAACATAATCCAAGCTCATAGTCAAAATCAGTCAGATGCAAAAATACCACCAATTATCATATCCAGGAAAAGTAGAAAGATGCTAATCCAACAGACAAAAGTGAAAAACAAACCAGATCAAATATTTTTGTTAAAACTATAATTCTGGTGTGTGATTCAACCATTTGGTAAGCAATGGACAAGGTTTTATTAAAAGTTCTATAATAATTTTGTGAATTTGCATATACACTGTACACATACATTAGAAATGTTCACTGATTTTTTTATACACACCAGCTCATATTTCCTGTGTAAAGGGCCAACTGCCCCACTGTTCTGAGACATTCTGAATAAATTGGGGTTTGCTGTCTTACGTCTCAAACCAGTGGTTTCTGGTATGGTTATGTAACCCCACCCTTGCGTCTGTCACTATAAGACAGTGTTGAGTATCACCTAAGAACCAAGGGTTGGCTTCACATGTAGGTTCAATGAGGAGACTGCTGTGAGTTACCTGCCTAATTACTGAATTAGGCCTGTAAGGTCCACCACAAATACCATACATACGCAATAGACTGATAACCTGAGATAAATGTATTGAATTAATAAAGGCATTCGCAACACAATGAAAGTTAAATTAAAAATCAAATTAAGAATGAGTACTGGACAAAAAAGTAAATAAATAAACAAAACAGAATTACCACATCACTTGTATTATCTACCCAATGTTAAATTTGCAATACACAGATATTTGTATAATGACAATGTTTGGATCCTATTTGGCCAATTAAATGTATTTTTTCTTGAAACAAAAAAATGTCTGAGATCTCAGGTATATAAAAAATGAAATAAAATAGTCCCTTTAGTTCAAAAAATCACCTGGGGTACCCAAATTCCTACCGCCCTTTTCCACTGTGAATGTCCGAGATGGGTATTGCAATGGAGAAGAATATGAAGATGTGGATTGACTCTTCCCTCCCAACGGCGAGTGGCAACGGCGAAGATGCAGATTGAAGGAAGCAGAAAATGGCGGAAGAACCGGGAACTTTACTTAACGTATAACTCTTAATGTCCGCTATAACTGTATACATTGAACATGGATTCATTTAACATTTCAAAAATAAAATCTCTCCCTTCGCACATGGCTCTTACATTAACTTCTCGGGCCGTGACAATGCAAAGCGCTATTTCAAGGTCTCTATACACTTAGAACTTAGCCACATGAAATTTAAACATAAATAAATTGATAACCCACACTGAAGAATTAACAAAGCACAGGCTTCAGTCACACTCCATCATTCCTAGATTTTTTTCTCGACTGGTTTTAATGAGAATGCTCATAACGAGAGTAATGAAACCAATTCTAATTCTCTCTTTAGTGTGTAGCACCTTGCTAGCGAGTTAACTTGCTAATATAGCCTATCATTACTCACCGAGAAATCTGTAGCTCAAAAAAAAAATATCCAAAATCCTACGCTGTCCTATTTGGTCACAGATCGATCACCTTCTCTTGGGTCAGCGTCTGATAAATCGCCAAATTCCTAGGTGTGACGAATTCTCAGAACTATTATAAAATTATATTGAACTTTTCTTGCGTTCAGCAACTGCATCCACAATGCGCTGACAGAAGGAAAAGAAAGAAAAAACTCACAGACGTCTATCATCCCTATCAATTCGCGCGCTGAATGCCCACGTGACAACCTACAAATCTAAATTAAAGTAGACATTAATATGTACTGCTGGCATCTCTACTCAAATGATTCCCTTTTTTTTCTAAAAATAATGAATTTATATTTAAAGGGCCATGGTCTTTTAAACTACGTAAAGCAATAAAAAAAAATAAAGCAGAAATAACCTGGGGCTCAGAAAATCCAGGTTACACCCTCCCCCTCTTACTGCATGAGGCCCTGCATGCACACTAAACCCTACAAGAGACTTCATGGGGGGTACTAGACACTGGACCAATGAGATCTTGCAGACTCTCAAAAAATGAACTAAGGGCAAGGATCAAGGGTTTCCCCAGTTCATCATAGGTGAACTTATGTGGAACACGTCTTTCTCTGCTAGAACGCCTGGGCCCGGGGATGTGCTGTTCTTGAATGACACTTGTGTCCTCTTCAGGTCCTCGAGGGACAAGGTCATGGTCATGCTGCTGATCAGAGGGGACTGCCTCACTTCCCTTATGACCCGGTGTACTGCTTCCACTCCTGTCCCCTTCTGGTGTGTCACACTCGGGAATGTCTACAATGACATACTCCCCGGATTGGGCAAAAGGTGACTCAATCAGTTCGGTGGATTGTTCAGGACTTAACTGTTCAGATGTAAATGAGTGTGGGGCGTTAAAGTTAGGGACATTTGGTTTCAATGGGGTTGGAAATTGTTTCTTGGGTACATATGTTATTTCCTGAATAAAAGGGTCATGAAAAGTAATTTGCGTGGGTGCCTCAAAAATACAATCAACCTCCTCTTCATCTGTAAAATCCCCTTCTGAAACATCACATTCTGCCAAGTGTTTTTTTAGCTTATTCCTTCTCGAACCTACCCTCTTTGCTTTATTTGGCCCTGGCCCCTGCTCTGGAGTTTCCTCAACAGGCAGAAATCCACAGGGCAAAAGCAGGTCTCTGTGGAGAGTTCGATGCGGCCCACTGCCCTTCTCGGGCTTGACAACATACACAGGGCCACCATCGATTTGTTTCAGAACAACGTGAACTGATCGCTCCCACCTGTCGGCCAACTTATGCTTCCCGCGCACACTAACATTCCTCACCAGGACCCGGTCACCTTCGACTAACTCAGCAGCTCTGACTTTGACATCAAACCGCAGTTTATTCCTTTCCCCTGCTTTCTTTGAGTTTTCAGCCGCCAGAGAGTAGCTCTCATGGAGGTTTCGACGCAAATTCTGCACATATTCTGAATGTGTCTTATGGGTCTCGGTAGGAGGGCCAATGCCCAAGATGAGATCAACTGGAAGGGTCGGCTGCCTGCCGAACATCAACTCGTAAGGGGAGTACCCAGTTGTGTCATTCCTTGTGCAATTGTACGCATGTACAAGGGGTTTGACAAAATCCCTCCAATGTTGTTTGTTCTTTTCCTCCAAGGTTCCGAGCATGCTTAACAGGGTCCTATTAAAGCGCTCCACAGGGTTTCCTTGGGGATGATAGGGTGTAGTACGCACCTTCTCTGCCCCAATCAGCAAACACAGCTCTTTTATTGTGTGGGATTCAAAATCCCTTCCCTGGTCACTGTGAAGGCGACTAGGAAACCCATAGTGGACAAGGAAGTTTTCCCACAGGGCCTTAGCAACCGTCCTGGCCTTCTGGTCCTTAGTTGGCACTGCCACAGCAAACTTTGTGAAATGGTCAGTTATGACCAGAATGTTCCTCATATCATGGCTGTCAGGCTCAAGGGACAGGTAGTCCATGCAAACCAACTGTAATGGGTAAGTTGTTTTAATGTTGACCATCGGTGCTGCTCTCTGCGGTTGAGCTTTCCTCCTGAAACATCTTTCACAGGTTTGGCACTTCTTGTCAATGGATTCCTTCATCCTTGGCCAATAAAATCTGGCTCTAGCCAGACTTAGCACACGCTCAGGTCCTAGATGACCAACTTCATCGTGTAGCCCATGAAGAGCTCTGTCTCTATATTGCGCCGGCAACACGAGCTGATAGACCACGTCTCCTCGATCAAGACACTTCCTATGGAGGATGCCATCCCTAAGTTCAAGCCTTTTCCATTCTCTAAGGAGCATCTTGACCTCGTGCGGCTCGGCGCTTACAGCTTTGAAGCTGGGCTTTTGTGCACCGCCCATTAAGGTGATGACCTTCTGAATTGATGGGTCCTCCCTCTGTGCCTTATACCAGCATTCCTTTGTCATGCCAGGCAGGGTTGTTTGGCCTTGGCCAGTAAACATTTCAGGCACAGACGAAGCATCTGTGGCAAGCGACTCTGCAAGAACAGGGAGCTGCAGTGAGATGACTGTATGACGTTGACAGAGGGCAGGAATTACATCTGTGGGAATCTCCCTTTTCTCCCCCTCTAAAATGCGCTTCGCCATTGCCTCAATCCTCTCCTTCTCCTGTAGGAAGTCCTCGTCATCTTGAGGTGGGGCCTGTGGACGTCGAGACAGACCATCTGCATCACTGTTACTATGTCCTGCTCGATACTTGATATTGAACCTGTATGTCGACAGGGCAGCCAACCAACGGTGTCCTGCCGCATCGAGCTTAGCAGAGGTAAGGACATAAGTGAGCGGATTATTATCTGTCAGGACAGTGAAATCAGTACCGTAGAGGTAATCATTAAACTTTTCACAGATTGCCCACTTTAGAGCCAGGTACTCTAGCTTGTGATAATTTCGCTCACTCTTTGACAAGCCTCTACTGGCATAGGCTATCACGCGGAGCTTTCCACCTTGCTCTTGATAAAGAGCAGCTCCCAGACCCTCACGGCAAGCATCCGTGTGCAGCACGTATGGAAGCTTGGGGTTGGCAAAGGCTAGGACCGGAGCAGATGTTAACTTGTCAATAAGTGTTTTGAAAGCAGACTCACACTCAGGTGTCCACTCTGCATTGAAGGGAGAGCGAGGATGGACACAGCTCTTTGGCCGGTCCCTCTTGTAGACTTTACCTCTCTTCTTGGCTGGATAATATCCAACAGTGAGAGAGTTGAGGGGCTTGGCGATTTTAGAATAGCCCTCCACAAAACGCCTATAATAACCTGCAAAGCCCAAAAAACGCTTTAGTTCTTCTCTATTCACAGGACGAGGCCAGTCCTTGAGAGCAGAAATTTTTCCTGGATCAGTGTGGACCCCTTGGGCATCCACCACGTGACCAAGGTACTTTACTGATGACTTAAAGAACTGGCACTTCTCAGGTGACAATCTTAGGCCATAGTCCTTGAGGCGGTGTAGTATCTTCATGAGTCTCTCCTCATGCTCCTCAAGGGTTTCTGAAAAGACTATAAGGTCATCTAAGAACACAACAACCTCACTCAGATGCAAGTCTCCAACGCACTTTTCCATGAGGCGTTGGAAGGTGCTCGGAGCATTGGTCACACCCTGCGGCATGCGGTTGAATTCATAGAAGCCCAAAGGACATGTAAATGCTGTTTTTGGTTTGTCCTCCTCTGCCATCTCCACCTGATAATACCCTGACCTGAGATCCATCACTGAGAACCACTTTGCCCCACTCAATGCCGAGAACGTCTCCTCAATATTGGGGAGGGCATATGCATCTTTTATAGTGCGGGTATTCAGCTTCCTATAATCGATACACAGCCTAATCTTCCCATTCCTCTTCCTTACTAACACCACTGGTGAGGCGAAGGGACTCTCTGACTCACGTATGACCCCAGCATCAAGGAGCTCTCTGAGGTGCTGTTTCACAGCCTCCCTATCACTGGGATGTATGGGCCTCGGGCGCTCCTTAAAAGGCGTTGGGTCCTGCAAGCGTATACGGTGTTTCACAGCAGTTGTATGACCCAAGGAGAGCTCATCAACAGCAAAGACCTCTGGGATTGAATTTAGCAGGTCTGAAATTCGTCGTTTCCATTCCTCAGGCATAGGGGAGTCATCAAGATTGAACGCAAACTGCTCACCTGGAGTCTGAGAATTAGTGGCAACACACTGCATGGAGTTTAGGGGCATTGCACTCTGAGCAGCAGATATCTCACCAATGACACACCTCGGAGGCAGAGTGACATTGTGGTCTGTTATGTTTCTAAAAGTAACAGGAATCTTGCTGGAGGCCTTACAGGTGATGTTTATAAGTGCACACTCAAGAAATAGCCCACCAGGTATGGAAAAAGACCCGGGGGGTTCAAGGACAAAACACGTGCTCGGATGCTCTTTCCCAACCCTGACATCCCCAACCACACATAGCTTATGCCCTGCTGGGATGGTGACGGGATTTCTCCCATGCAACTTCACAGGATGAGGTTGATTTAGACTTTTGCACATTTTGGCAACATAATGAAGGAGCAAAGCGAACTGGTCTGACCTCCTCTGGAGGCTCGGCCTGTCATGATTCATCCCACGCTGATAGAGTTGCAGCAGAACATTTGTGCCAACCAGCATTGGGACTTGGCTGTTAAACTGGCACTCGGGGACAACAAGCGCTAGGGTGGTTAGCCGCTCCTCCGTACCAGTAACACCATGTGGGAAAGTTAGTGGGATCTCAATATAGCCCAAATACGGTACAGACTGACCCCCAGCCCCCTCAATCTCGAGCAGATGACGGATGGGCTGGATAGGGAAGGACAACAGATATCTGGAACAGAAAGTCTCTGAGACGGTTGTGACCTGGGACCCGGTATCAAGAATGGCTCGGCACTCTATGTCCCCTATGGAGACTGTAGAGACACAGCGAGGGCCGATCAATCCGGAAGGTAAGGCATTGGGAGATTCATTACCGCTCCCAGAGGCTTCAGTTTCAATTTCCACACTGTGGATCATCGCTGCGGGACTTGTCTGATTGACGTCCTCAGCTCCCGCTCGTCCCACTGCAGGAGCCTCTACAAGTTTAAAGATGATCCGGCGCCTCCTTGTCGTGCCCAAAACCTGTTACGTTTATCTCGGAGCTCTGCATTCTTTTTACGAACAAGGCCAGGGTTAGGTTCATTGGTGCATTTTACGGCAATGTGGCCATCTTCTCCGCACTTAAAGCAGAACCATGGTTTTGGCTGAGTGGGAGTTTGGGGTGTCGAAGGACTTGTGACATGGCCAGCTAAACTTTCACCTCGTAAGGGTGCTTCCTTCTTTGGTGAATCACTCAGGGGCTCTTCACGCTTAAAATCTTTAGTCTCCTTGTGTATTAGCTGTGCAACTTGTTTCCGAAGTTCTGCAACTTCCCTTTCAATCTTGGAACTTACATCAGGCTTTGTGGGAATTATGGAAATAGGTTCCTCATCAAACACTGGTAGACTCAAGACTGAGTGAACATGTGCTGCAGCCTTTGTACTTCCCAGATGCTTTTTCATTCGGTCCATCTTGGCAGCCCGCCGATCCTCCTCTGTTCTCAATAGCAACAGTAATTCTGGAAAAGACGGGGGACTAGTTTTCCTGTGCTCTAGTTGGAGGCCAATGATCAAACTCTGGTCCCAACATCCTCTGCAAAACTGCTTGAGTAAATACTTGTCTGATTCACCAGGTGAAACCCCCCCTCTAGAGATGGCTTTGGTAAGAAGCGTTTGGAGACGGTTCAGGTAGATAGAGGGCTTCTCCCCGGAATTCTGGTTTGAACCCAAAAATGTCGCAAAGAGTTCTTCACCATCCTCTACCACCCCAAAAGCAGATTCAAGCTGAACGAGGTAAGCTTCAGGTGGTGCATTTGTTCCAAGTGGCTTGACCACATCAGCTGCAGGGCTAAGCAGACTCTCCAAAATCCTTCTCACCTTGTGGGAATCCGATAGTGAAACATCCTTGAGGAGTAGGTCTACCTGGGTGCGCCAGGCATCATAGTCAACCTCGCCATTTGGCTTGGGAAGCCGCCCAGAAAAGGTTCTGACTCTGCTCTGACTAAAGTTAGATGGTGAAACTTCATTACGAATGAAATGCTCAACAATAACTTTCTGGACTTGAGGTGGGTTGATGGCACTTGCATTCAGAAATGGAGAGCTTGTAGGGGAGCTGAGACAGGGAGCATTAGGAGCTGGATCAGAACGGCTTGGCTCAGCATTGTCAGGGTGATCCCCATCAGTTGTTCTATTGTCGCTACTAGGTGTAGGAGTATCTGACAACTGGAGGTGAGTGTCAGGGCTCGGGAGGGGGGCAGCGTCAGGTTGGACTGGTCCTAACTCCCGCTGAAGCATATGCCAAAAACCAGCTTTACTTCTCCCAGCGAGAGTGCTCAGTTCGGCTAAACATCTCTGGGCTAACTCTCTACCAAGCTCCTCTTGACACATCTCGCGAATGGTTTTAACATGCCAGGTAATGTTGGGATCACCAGGGCTAGGTACCTGGCCAAGGTTTGCAGGATCGAGCCTCAAAATTGACCGTTCTGATGAATACTCTACAAGGGCTCTGGCCCTCGGCTGATCTGGCACGTCAGGAACCCTGACTATTTTTTTTACATCTCCATTAACCTTAAAGAAGTCGATTATCTCACCATCGGTGTACTGTTCATCTATGCCTGTAATGTAAAGGCTACTAGGTCCATGTACATCAAACTGGTTGCACAGATCAATTTTATCAGGTGTTAAGGTTTAACAATGGTTTGGGTCTATCTCAATAATATTTTGACAATGGGTTGAGTCTAAGCTCCTGCTGTGTTCCTGCACATTAATTTTTTTAATTATTATTAATTAATTAGGGTTCACACACGTAGTGTGGGAAACCTATTGTAATTGCTCGAATTTTTCTTTTTTCTTCTTATTATTATTATTTTTCTCCGCATAAAACGCATACTGCAGCCTAGACCGTAAGGCCCAGAGACACCAAACTTGGCAGAATGGTGTAGTCTCTTTGCGAGACCGTGCTAAAGTACAGAGACCCACATTGGCCTGATGGTGGCGCTATAGCGCACCATTTTGCGTTTTGGTCCATATCTCCCAAACCGTAGGGCGTAGAAACAAAATTCCACTTCTGATGGATTCCTTGGTTCAAGCCAAACAAAAAAGCCTCAAGAACCATTAAGCTCCGCCTACTTAGATTTTTTGCTAATTTGCATAATATGCAAAACCTACTTTTTTATACTAGTCCCTGGTTTTTCATCCGATCACCACAAGCTTGGTATCAAAATGTTCAGAAGAATCTCATTATCAATATTCCTGGAAAAAATTGTGACATTTGCATACAGTGTCGTTGTGACATGTCAATCAATAGCTCTGGGGCGTGGCCAAATTTACTTAAACAGCTATATCTCAGCAACGCTTTGACGGATCTTCATAAAATTTTAACAGTTGTTAGGGCACATGACTCCGAGGTCATAGGTCAAAGCTGGCCACGATTGTCCAATAGGGGGCGCTATAACATGGGAAAAACTGTTTCTCAGAAACCATTAGTCACATCAAGCCAAAACTTTACAGGCATCATCAGGGGCCCAAGTGATATCAAGACACACAATGATGACATCATCACTCAAAAAACATGGCCGCCATGAGCCAATTAATTTTTATTTGAATTAATTGGCCATTTGACAGACTTACCATTGGCCAATCAACATGAAACCTCACCACTGTGCATATTTCAGGACTATGTGTCATGCTGTGCAGTTTTAAAACATTTGGCCACTAGGTGACGCTATTTGTGAAAATCATGCATAACTCCTCCAAATTTTCACTTAGGAACATGCAACTTGTTTCTTTTTATACCTTGCAGTAGACCTGACAACTTTGCAATTACAAGTCCTATTAAAAAATGCATACTTTTGTCACATTCATCAATTGTTTGAAAATAGCTCTTTAAGAACTAGTCCTAGGAATTTGATCCAATGATGGCAAACATGGCATAGGCATAATCTGTAGACACTGTAGTTAACTACATATGGAAAAAATGTTGCATTTTTATTTGTCTGATTGGTCAATTTTTCCATTATATCCTTCTGGCCATGCCATAAATGACCTTTATTGCTATAACTCATAAACCATGTAAGTGATCAACTCCCAATTTGAAAGGCTTTTATACACTGAGGTCCCTGTGAGGTATGCCAAGTTTGGTTCAAATTGGCCTGTCGGAGGCGCTACAGTACCCAAAAACCTGAGAAATCATAAAAACTCACGCAGCAATCTTGTTATGCAGAATACAGACAAGTAATGGGGCTTGTATGATTCAGATCAATGAGGTCTATAACATTGCAATTACATCTCATAACAAAAAGTGCACTGCCTGACCAGAAATGAACCTTTTAATTCACCAAAATGTCATTGCATTACTGAGATTAATGAGATATCAGTATGATAGTACTTGGGCTCCATCTAGTGGCCAAACACCGGAACTGACGGAAAACTATTTCTCACATGAAACACCACACAAACACACACAAAGCAGATCTCAGCATGTGATTTAGTTCTGTGATCTGAATAATTTTGCCAATACATATTATTTTGATCCTTTTTGGGCCTTTAGTGCCCCAATTGAACCTTTTTTTGCACATTGATTTATTTGTGCATTTTTTCCACTCAAACAGCTTCTTTTCACATTTTGGGGTCTAAAGGACCTTTTGGGCCTCTGCCTATTGAAGCCAAGAAGCCTATTCGTGTGTGAACCCGCCAATTGCCGCTTGCGGCTATATTTAATTATTATTATTATTATTATTATTTTTTTTTTTTTGAAAAAATCTATTTGGGGTGGGACCTAGCTTAACTGCAGCAGTCTCCTGGCTGGCTCGCCACTTTGTAACCCCACCCTTGCGTCTGTCACTATAAGACAGTGTTGAGTATCACCTAAGAACCAAGGGTTGGCTTCACATGTAGGTTCAATGAGGAGACTGCTGTGAGTTACCTGCCTAATTACTGAATTAGGCCTGTAAGGTCCACCACAAATACCATACATACGCAATAGACTGATAACCTGAGAGAAATGTATTGAATTAATAAAGGCATTCGCAACACAATGAAAGTTAAATTAAAAATCAAATTAAGAATGAGTACTGGACAAAAAAGTAAATAAATAAACAAAACAGAATTACCACATCACTTGTATTATCTACCCAATGTTAAATTTGCAATACACAGATATTTGTATAATGACAATGTTTGGATCCTATTTGGCCAATTAAATGTATTTTTTCTTGAAACAAAAAAATGTCTGAGATCTCAGGTATATAAAAAATGAAATAAAATAGTCCCTTTAGTTCAAAAAAATCACCTGGGGTACCCAAATTCCTACCGCCCTTTTCCACTGTGAATGTCCGAGATGGGTATTGCAATGGAGAAGAATATGAAGATGTGGATTGACTCTTCCCTCCCAACGGTGAGTGGCAACGGCGAAGATGCAGATTGAAGGAAGCAGAAAATGGCGGAAGAACCGGGAACCCAATCAAAGGACTCTAAAAAAAAAACCAGCCTAAAGCCGTACAAACAATACCATTTACATATGCACAAGCAGACGAGTCGCTGCTTCACAACATCCACTTTACTTAACGTATAACTCTTAATGTCCGCTATAACTCTATACATTGAACATGGATTCATTTAACATTTCAAAAATAAAATCTCTCCCTTCGCACATGGCTCTTACATTAACTTCTCGGGCCGTGACAGTGCAAAGCGCTATTTCAAGGTCTCTATACACTTAGAACTTAGCCACATGAAATTTAAACATAAATAAATTGATAACCCACACTGAAGAATTAACAAAGCACAGGCTTCAGTCACACTCCATCATTCCTAGATTTTTTTCTCGACTGGTTTTAATGAGAATGCTCATAACGAGAGTAATGAAACCAATTCTAATTCTCTCTTTAGTGTGTAGCACCTTGCTAGCGAGTTAACTTGCTAATATAGCCTATCATTACTCACCGAGAAATCTGTAGCTCAAAAAAAAAATATCCAAAATCCTACGCTGTCCTATTTGGTCACAGATCGATCACCTTCTCTTGGGTCAGCGTCTGATAAATCGCCAAATTCCTAGGTGTGACGAATTCTCAGAACTATTATAAAATTATATTGAACTTTTCTTGCGTTCAGCAACTGCATCCACAATGCGCTGACAGAAGGAAAAGAAAGAAAAAACTCACAGACGTCTATCATCCCTATCAATTCGCGCGCTGAATGCCCACGTGACAACCTACAAATCTAAATTAAAGTAGACATTAATATGTACTGCTGGCATCTCTACTCAAATGATTCCCTTTTTTTTCTAAAAATAATGAATTTATATTTAAAGGGCCATGGTCTTTTAAACTACGTAAAGCAATAAAAAAAAATAAAGCAGAAATAACCTGGGGCTCAGAAAATCCAGGTTACAGTTAGATGTCATTACTTAGTTCTTCTTGAGTTTGCCTTATACAGCATATGACAATATCATCAATAGAGCCCCTATAATGGGGGCCGTAGAAAGGGATAGAGAGGTGACAGTTTGATTGACAGGTCTTCATTATCAATCAATAAATAAAGATGTAGACCAAACCAATGAAGCTCACAATGCAGCAAAGCAACGTAATGGCAATAATAGTGACAGATAAGAACACTGATGTAGCAGCAGACCACAGGACAAGGGCCATAAATAAATGGAATATTATCTTCAGTGAGATCCTAGAGAATTACTGATTTATTTCAATTACTGATTTATAGTGACTTTCAATGAGACACTTTTTTCACCGTGTCTTTGAAAAAGAACATGTGATATAATTGCTTTTTATTTTTTTCGTAATATGGTGACTTTTGTTATGAAGCCCATTGTATTTGATTCCTAAATAATGAATCTTCTGTGATAAGTGTAAATAGATCAGATATAAATGAGTTATTGTACAGCCCTCACCCTCCACTGTAGTGTTGTGGCTGTCTTTGCACAATAATAAACAGCTGAGTCTTCAGACACCAGGTCACTGATGTCTAGGAACAGCTCGTTACTGTTTGTGTCTCTAGAGATGGTGAAGCGACTCTTGAAGGATCCTCCGTAATCTATGGATCCACCACCCCATATGATCCCAACCCACTGCAAGCCTTTGCCTGGTGGTTGTCTGATCCAGACTGTACCATAATCACTGAGAGCATATCCTGAGACCTGACAGGACACCTTCACGGAGCTCCCAGGAGACTTAACCTGAGCAGGAGACGAGGTGAGACTGATGCCATGGACACCTGAAAGGAAAAGAGGGAAAATTGAGATTATTAGACATGATTAAAGTCTAACTAAAAGCTTCAGTTTATACATGTAACTCTGGTATGAAGAGTTAAGTCCACTCACATGACAGAGAGGCCAGCAGAAGTAGAAGAGTCCAGCTCATGATTGCTCTAGGAGGGAATATGGTACTGAAGAGATGAACCCCTTCTAGCAGCCTTTCTGATCTGTATGTGTATGTGCCTGTATCTGGGCACATGTGATCCAGGTCTTTTATTGGTGCATCTGTTTATTATATACAGTGCAGGTGGCTGGGAGTGATGCCACACTGGATATTTGCACGTCACATTTTACATATGTGACTAAAATGTGTACTGCATTAGCAAAACTTCTTAAAAGGTTTGTCATACTTTGCAACAAATAAAAAATTGTTTTGCTTATATAATGTACAGTATAATGTATATATTGATATGTATATTAAAGATATATATTGACTGATATTGAAGTCAACTTGCAAAGCAGGATGAAAATCAGCTATGTGTGGTTCAGGTTCAGTTGTGTACAGCTCAGGTCCAGGTGTATATGGCTCTGGTTCAGGTGTGTATGGCTCTGGTTCAGGTGTGTATAGTTCAGGTTCAGGTGTGTATGGTTTAGGTTCAGTTGCATATGGTTCAGGTTCAGGTGTGTATGGTTCAGGTTCAGGTGTGTGTGGTTCAGGTTCAGGTGTGTATGGTTCAAGTTCAGGTGTGTGTGGTTCAGGTTCAGTTGTGTATGGTTCTGGTTCAGGTGTATATGGCTCAGGTTCATGTGTGTATGGTTCAGGTTCAGGTGTGTATGTTGAGATGAACATGTAAGCAGTATGAGATCACAGATTGTTTTTGCATCTGCTTCAGACTTTGCTAAGCCTGCTGCCTTATTGGTGGATTCTGCAGTAAACCTGGATTTGTTTTGTCCACTGTATTGCTCCTGATTCTTGATTTCACATATTTATACTGTGGCCCATATACTTTTTAAACTGTGGTCACTGGAGAAGTTTCGGTTGAGGACTGCAGTTATTAAAACTTACTGCAGAATTCAAACGAACAATATGTACACTGTCTTGTTAAACCTGCTCTCTCTTCCCTAAAATGTGTTTCATTTCATGAACACTAGCGCCACCTATTGAGTGGATTTAAAAGCAAATGTCTAATGGAGAAGCTTTCATATTACAACCAAGTAATATTATTTGCTTATTTATCCTGTACAAACATCTTGAAGGCTCCATGTCTGAGGATTCTTGCATGTACAGTGTGGATGTGTTTTTTGTACAGCTCTGCCTCTGCTTTCTCTCACTGTGACTCTAGCACAGTAATACACAGCAGTGTCTTCACTCTTCAGATTGTTCATCTGTAAGAACAGCTGATTGCTGGAGTCGTCTCTGGAGATTGTGAACCTCCCCTGGGCTGACTGGGAATAGTAGAGCTCAGACGTGGATGTTCCAATAGTAGCAACCCATTCCAGTCCTTTCCCAGGAGCCTGTCTGACCACAGCTGCCCACCACCCACTGAGTGTGAATCCAGACGCTCTACAGATCAGTTTATGAGCTTCTCCTGGTCGTTTCACCACAGCTTCAGACTGGGTAAATGTCTGGCACAGAAAACCTGTCACAGTAAAAATCTGTTAATATAGCAAAGTATTGTGGGAAAAAATAGTTATTCAAATATTGGTCATGAATTTTGGCTCACCGTGAAGAAACACTGTAATCAAGAACACATTCACATGTATCTCCATAGTGGGTAAATTGTTCCTCATTTCAAAGCTGCCACAAGTTAGGCAATATGGCTGGTAATGCACAGCTGAAAGACTCATCACCTCTTATAGTGACATGAATTTGCATTAATCCCACCTCTGCCTTGAAATGCCACTAGAGGACATGAGACAGCACACTCAGACAATTTCATCAGAGTAACGCTGGAAGCATGTTAGAATACAGACGCATGCAGACTCACCTTTAACGAGAGTGTTTTATTAGACAGTGTTGTCTTGCAACAGTCCAGGCATCAAAACCAGTGTGGCAGCAAAGGTACAAAAACATAATCCAAGCTCATAGTCAAAATCAGTCAGATGCAAAAATACCAGCAAGTAATCATAACCAGGAAAAGTGGAAAGAGGCTGATCCAACAGACAAAATTGAAAAACAAACCAGATCAAACCATGTAGACCAAAACAGTTATGACCACTCAGTATGATTCTTAACAGTGTAGTAATAATAATAATAATAATAATAATAATATTAAATAATAATAATAATAATCTTTATTTTATTCTCACCTTTCATACATACAACTCAAAGTGTTTTACAGAATAAATAAAAAAAATGAACATTAAAAGGAAGCAAAGATAAGACAAAAAGAATATATTAAAAGAAATTAAAGATAAAAAGGAAACAAACACAATAAAATAATGTAATAAAGTGACAAATTATAAAATAATAGACAACATAATGTAATAGTAAATAAGATGGAACAGAGTTAGAGTTTCTTAACTAAAAGCAGATCTAAACAGGAAGGTTTTGAGACTCTTCTTAAAGCTGTGCAGGGATTAAATGCCTCTGAGTTCTTCAGGAAGAGAGTTCCAGAGTTTTGGGCCATGGCTAAAAGCACCCTCCCCAGTCTTTAATCGGCTTTTAGGAATTACCAGTAGAATACTGTTTGAAGACCTGACTGGAACATATCTAACCATCATTTCACTGAGGTAAAGAGGAGCAAGACCATGAGGACATTTAAAAACCATCACTAGAACCTTAAAATCGATCCTAAAGCTGACAGGTAACCAGTGCAGTGAGTGGAGTGCAGGTGTAAAGTGATCTCTCTTTCTCCTGTGGGTCAGAACCCTTGCAGCCGCATTCTGAACTCGCTGTAGGTGAGAAATAGAGCTCTTTGGAAAAGCAGATAGAACAGCATTACAATAATCTAGCCTTGATGTGATAAATGCATGGACAAGTTTTTCACTGTCAGCGCCGTATGTTTCACTGCCAGCGCCGTCTCGTGCGCATGCATTTTTTGGGGGATTTTTTTTTTTTACCAAAACGTCCACATAATCATAATTTCAATGTTTAATAATATTAGTCAAATGAACAATTTTTATAGTAACAACACACGACACCTATCACCCGCACATAATATAATGGTAATATAGGGTATGGTGAATTAACACTATAGTGTATGTTGTACTGTAAAAGTTCTCTTCAGAAACTAGCTGTCACGGTACGGCAGCCCCCTACCGGTCGCCTCCGTCCCCAGCGGTTGTTGTTGTTTGTATTGTTGCGTTGTGTGCGTCCCTCAGGGGGGGCGGAGCCCGTGATCCGTCTCACCTGAGGGTCGTTTGTTTGTCTATATATGTCTTGTCTTTGACCGCTGGTCATTATATCCTTATTTTGGACAGGGTTCGTACGGTCATGAAAAACCTGGAAAAGTTATGGAATTTGAAAATAGCAATTTCCAGGCCTGGATAAGTTTTGGAAAAATAAAAAAAACTCAAATGTTTTGGAAAAGTCATGGAAATTTGCTTGACACAATGTATGTTGTTCTGATAACCGGAAGAAAAAATAAATATATATAATATAGCCATTTTTTTTCATTGTGCGGACCACTAACGTAACTTCACACGTTAGTTTGCTACGTTAGCGGCTGACTCCAAGCGGAGCTGTAGATTGTGCTTTGATGTAAATCAACGTAATGCTGGTAAATGCCGATTCAACAATGGCTGCTTCAGTTGGACAAATACAAGCTATGGCTTGTGAAAGACAAGGACACGGGGCATGCAAAATGTGCACTGTGTGGTTAACCAATCGGTTAACGATGGGGTTAGAGACTGAAAAGTCCGTCGTAAAGCAGTTTTCATCGTTAAGCGCGACCCTAGATTTAGATACGTTTTGTTCGTAAACACAGTATAGAAAAAAAAATAACGATGTTCTCGTGCGTACAACGCGAGAAAGAGCGATCGCGTTACCGAGATGGACTGCAGTGGAGGCTGCGCTGCCTCAGTTTATCGTACACAACACCCCACAACACCCCACAGTGTTGCCACTGCACCTCTGCGCACCATGCGAAATAAAAAAAAGTTGGTCGTAAATCCGGTTTATATTGATATTGAAAATATGGTAAATGTTTATTTTTTCAATTAAACCACGTGGCTTGTCATTAATTTATGATATACTGTGGCCTGGATTTTTTCTTATTTTTCATGTCTACACATATGTTTAGAGAATGTATAGTCATTAAAATTTGCCTCAAAGTTATGGAAAAGTCATGGAAATTAATTGTCAAAAAAGTGTATGAACCCTGTTCGGATCATGTCATGGGTTTTTGGTTTGCGCACTTTCTATATTAAACCATCCTTTTTCCCTGAGACTTGGCGTGATCGCTTCCATTTTATTTCGCTCACCCTGCCCGTCACACTAGCTAGCAAGTGATAGCATCAGTTACCCCCTTCCCTAAACTCACTAAAGACATTTGAAAAGACCTCATAACACCTTTTCCATTAAATAAGCAGGTCTTAATCCTCGTTGATTAGAGACTCTCTACAATAGTAGAAACTTCAGATGTCGCTAATGTAATCGCCTTTGTAGTGTCTGTGCCTATGTAATACATTATGTAGTGTTTAAGTTTAAACTGTAACTGGTTTAAAATTCATTTCTCTTTTCTTATGATGAGGTGGGCTGAACAAATGTGAAGAATGTGGTTTACATATGTTTTTTGGTTTAGGGGAAAAGGGACCTAGTTCAGGGGTCAAAGGTCTGGTGGGCCCTTTCTCACCCTACTCGGTTTCCTTTATCAATATGTTTGATGGTTTACAGATGTGAGGGACCCTATGACTTCTTTGTTTAACTCGCATATAAATATGGGTAGACTGGCAGTGTTCGAGAGAGGAGATTCACAATTGGCACCAGACCTCTCTCAAGCAAGACCATGCTGCTTGATTTGATGCTGTTCTTTTTTGTAATAAACTTATTATTGACAACTAAGACAGTGTCGGCGGAGACTTCTTCATTCATCATCACAGCATTGCTAAAGAAGAAAATACACCTCACCTTCTATCGTCTCTTTTGTATTTTTTGTATTTAGCAAAAGCTCCAATTAAAGTGGTAACCGAGTTGGGACTTTTCTAGCACCTGCTGAATTGTAATTGGATGGTGCTTAGTTTTAATATGAGAATGTATATTTGATGTGTTCTCATCTTTGGCGGAGAATTTTTGTAAGCAGATCTTACACACTGACTCATATAGGCTTGCTGGCTCTCATTTTTATTGAAACAAATCCAAAATGTTGCCAATCTGTAGCAGTGGTGTTTTTCTTTGAAACCAGCTCGCTTGACTCACAAATGACACTCATTGTCATTGTGGCTTTTTTCCCCTCTATATGATCTTAGTGAACACCGCCACTCCATAACCAATCAGTGACCTCCAACTGATGACCCCACCCACAGATCTTTTTAATGGATGCGCAAAAGGTCTTAAATGCCCCATTTTTCAAAGAACAGATTTGGCACATCACGTCACGTGGTTAATATACTGCCACAATTTTACAATTAAGTCATCATACTGCCCAATCCTAGTAGGTGCTATTATTATCTTAACTCCTCAAATTAAAATAATTATATATTAAAACACACATGTGCTCCTCTGTTCATTGAAGATGCACTTTTGAAATAATAACAATGTTGCAGTAGGCATATTGCACTGATTTGCACTGGTTGTAGTTGTTTTTTTTATTATTTTTTATTATTAATATTTAAAAGTTGTTCTCTGCACTACTTTATGTAAAATAGTAAAAAAATAATAAATTGTGCAACACCTTTATATTTATTTATTGTTATATGGTAATGTTTAAAATTCATTTGCTTTTTATTTGTTTCTTTAATACTAATTCAATCAACCCGATGATAGTGCAGGGGGCACCAACCAAAATCTCGCCTAGGGCACCACATTGGTCAGGGCCGGCTCTGATCATGCAGGGGGCACCAGCCAAAATCTCACCTAAGGCACCACATTGGTCAGGGCCAGCTCTGGCCCAAGAATTGATCCTTGGGGGGTGCCACAAGTTATTTTTTGACGTGTGGAGAAAGAGGTACCTAATGCTACATAGTAATCACGCCCAGTTAGATACAATCTAATCCAGTCTAAGACTAAGCCACTAAGGCCTACCCAGCTCTGTAGTCGATCAAGAAGTATTTCATGATCAACGGTGTCAAAAGCGGCGCTTAAATCTAGCAGAAAAAAGACTGAAAGTTTGCCTGCATCCTTATTCATTCGCAGGTCATTTATTTAAAAGTGTCATTTATTTGATTTACTTTGACATGATCATTCAACTGGATTGACACAACTTTTTCAATGATTTTGCTAAGAAAGGAAAGGTTAGATATAGGTTGATAATTATTGAGAATTGTGGGATCAAGATTTCTGTTCTTTAATAGTGGTTTAACCATTGCAGTTTTAAAAATATTAGGGAATTCTCCCAGTTGCAGAGACTGAATAACAATCTTTAGAACTTCATTAACAAATGAGTTCAGAATCTGCTTGAAAAAGCATGTTCGTAAAGGGTTCAGTTCACAAGTAGAGGATTTTATTGATGAAATCACATCAAGTAGTGTTACCATGTCAACTTCTTGGAAATAAGACATATTAAATTTAGGCTGAGTAACTGATATAGCCTAAGGGTTGATAGTCTATTAGTGCTTCTTGCTATGTTCTGCCTTATACTAGTAATCTTGTCCCTAAAAGATATTGCAAACTCATCACATTTTTCAACTGAAACAGTCTCAGGGAAGACACAGGAGGTGGGGTTTACTAGCTGATCTATACTTCTGAACAAGACAGCTGAGTTATTATTGGATGAATCGATGAAGGTACAGAAGTAGTTTGTCCTTGCCGATTTCACTTCACTGTTGCAATTCTGCAATGTTGTTTTATAAATATCAAAATTTACTTGCAATTTTGAATTCGCCAACATCTCTCAGCCTACAATCTTGCCTAAATTTTACAATAGATGGAGTGTTTCTTCAGGGCACCTTAATTTTACAAGAGATTATTTTAGTTACCTTTGGTGCCACAACATCAATACAGTTCCTAACTGTGTGTGAATGTTTCAACTAACTCATTCCCATTTTCTGAGAGAGGAGGGAGGGACTGTATCATGTCTGTGAAGGCCACGGCACTGCCAGCACTGAGATAACGCTTGGTTATTGTATGCTTTTCACTGAGTGTTCTAATAGATAATGACATATTGAAAAATACACCAAAATGATCAGAGATTACAACATCAGTAATTTCAGCATTATTAACCTCTATGCGTTTAGAAATTATCAAATCTAAAATGTGGCCGCAATTAAAACATCCCCAGCAATTAAAACATAATCAATATAATTAAAATCCTAGAAAGCATTTCTGCAAAATCTTCAAGAAAAGCTGTATGTAGTCTGAGAGGATGATAGATAACAATCAAAAGAACTGAATAAGTACTGTTGAGTTGTACTGCCAGATATTCAAACATAGGTGTGACGTCGGGGTGCGCAAGAAGGACGAGACACAAAGTCCAATCTTCAAGCATGAACGTTACTTTATTACAAAAATAGTGCAGACAGCACACGTATAACATGTATGACTTTAACACTGACAAAGACGAGCACGGGAAACTGTGCGAAATAGACAAACCACATAAGCCCCAAGTGTTAACGAGACGAGCCACAGGTGAGACCAATGAACTCACTTAGACACATCCACATCCATGAAGAACAGACGCAGGGGACTAGACGTAGACAACGTAAACACACGCCCAAAAGGGAGGGGTCAGGGGCTGTACCGTAACAATAGGATGTTCCCCTAATGAGATCTGCTTACAGTGGAATGCTTTATGGTAAAAACATGCAACACTCCCACCTCTCTTATTTACTCTAGAGACATTAAAATAGTTAAAGTCGAGAGGCGAAGCTTCATTTAGCACTATTGCTCCATTGCTATCAAGCCAAGTCTCTGTTAGAAAAAGAAAGTCCAGACAATAATCTTAAATTAATTTAGCTATTATAAAAGACTTGTTTGTGAGTGAGCGGACATTTAGTAAGTAGACTTTGAAGACTTGATGTGTTTGATCAGCATAGCATACATCACTTGTGCATTTCACTGGGATCAAATGTTGTTTGTTACAATGTTTTGTATTACTATGTTTTCTTGTGATTACATTTTAATTTCGATTCTGAGAGCCATGCCACCGGCTATTTAAAATAACTGGAATGTAGCACTGACTAGGAGCATGGGTTCCAGTGTGTCAGACCTGAGTATTCACTGAGTGTGCAGGAGAAGTAGGTGAGTTCCTACAAGACTACAGACTGTAGTGTTGCAGAACCTCTTCAATCTCCTGGAGTTTACCTCTGAGACTGTGGACAGATTCTCTGACAGGAGATGGTGGGCTCCTTTGACTGACATTACTGACGTTACTGCTGGCGGTTGGGTGCAGATTCCGCATGTGAGTGATTCCATACATTAGATTATCTACAAGCATTTGAGTCCCAGCCTTGTTAGGGTAAAGCGGATCAGGTTTAAAGAGCTCAGGACGCTGAAAAAAGATGTTGAAATTGTCAATGAAGTTTACCTTCCGATGTGCACAGGCTGTAGTGAGCCAGCTGTTTAGAGCCAGCAGTCTGGTAAAGTGACCACTGCCTCGACGTCCAGTTGGTATTGGTCCAGAAATGAACACTTCAGACTGGGAAAACTCCAGAATGTCAAGCAGATGGTTAAAATCCAGTTTCAGAAACTCAGACTGTTGTTTGTAAACATAGCTAAAGCCGACATGCACGATCAGTCTTTCCATTGCTGGATAATCATTAGCGTAGTCAGCAATACTTCACAATGACACTGAATGTGCAGTAAGGTTTTATAGCACATGGTGATAAGGAACAGGAGAAGAACGAATAATTAGTAGATGCAGAATGAGGCAAATGGTGCTGGGAATTCTGGGAAGTGGAGTTCCTCTAGCTTGGTCACATGACAATCAGCCTATAGAATTCATGTGAAATCCTCTTTATTAATCAGTTAAATTGCTATTTTTAAGCATTTTTTTTCTGCCTACTCTGTCAAAGTTCTCAGGGTTGATGTGCTATGTGTCTTGTGTTTAATGTGATTTTGTATCTTGCTGTGCCCTGTGATCATTGCTTCAAGTGTTCTCACCTGTGGCTTTGTTATCTCTTCTATTGTTCTATTCTACACCTCTTGTTGATTTTAAATTTATATGTTACCATCAGCATCATTAAACAGTTTTAACTGTTTTTCCAATTGTATGATTTCTTGGATTAGAACCATCAGGCTGGAGAAAAGTAAAGAGCAATATTTGAGCATATTAACTCTTTTATTTACACTTTACTTATTATGACATATGACATTTGACATATGACAGATTTGTGCATTGTTCATATTTGTTGATGATTTCTGGTCTGCAGATTCTGTCTTGTCAGCTTAATGTGTTTCTGAAGGTGTCATAAATGTGTTGATCTATTCCACTTTTTAAGAAACTGGTAAGAAATAATGTGATTAGAACAAACTGCCTGATGTTATGAGAGACTGATGCATAATTTATTACAGTTTTTTACAACTGTTTACACACATTTTCCAAGATCTGTGTCTATTTTTCAAAACTCTACACACAAAACTCACAATTGCTCACACAAAATGCAAAATGCCTCAAATCTCCAGCAAAATGACACACCACATTCAAAATGTCATAAACACATCTCAAAAGCAAGCACTGACATCACATTGCCAACACCTTTGTCATAATATGACATTTTGGACTCATCATGTACACACTGTTGATCAAAACCTAAAGCTCTTCTTTCATTCATGGGATTCTATGTTATTCAAAAGTGCAGAGAGAAGGTGAAATACTCACAACACACATAAACAGTTTTCAAACCCAACATATTTATTTTTTCCAAATAATTTGCTGCTGTTACAATATTTGTACAGTGCAGAAAAAAAAAATCCATCCACCACATGAAGTTGGACAGACACCAAACATATGTCTGAAAAAGCTGGGGGGTGTTGGCTGTGGTGAGGGTATGGGCTGGGGGGTGTTGTCTGTGGTGAGGGTATGGGTTGGGGGGTGTTGGCTGTGTTGAGGGTATGGGTTGGGGGGTGTTGGCTGTGGTGAGGGTATGGGCTGGGGGGTGTTGGCTGTGGTGAGGGTATGGGCTGGGGGGTGTTGGCTGTGGTGAGGGTATGGGCTGGGGGGTGTTGGCTGTGGTGAGGGTATGGGCTGGGGGGTGTTTGCTGTGGTGAGGGTATGGGGGGTGGTGTTGGCTGTGGTGAGGGTATGGGCTGGGGGGTGTTGGCTGTGGTGAGGGTATGGGCTGGGGGGTGTTGTCTGTGGTGAGGGTATGGGTTGGGGGGTGTTGGCTGTGTTGAGGGTATGGGTTGGGGGGTGTTGGCTGTGGTGATGGTATGGGCTGGGGGGTGTTGGCTGTGGTGAGGGTATGGGCTGGGGGGTGTTGGCTGTGGTGAGGGTATGGGCTGGGGGGTGTTTGCTGTGGTGAGGGTATGGGTTGGGGGGTGTTGGCTGTGGTGAGGGTATGGGGGGGTGTTGGCTGTGGTGAGGGTATGGGCTGGGGGATGTTGGCTGTGGTGAGGGTATGGGCTGGGGGATGTTGGCTGTGGTGAGGGTATAGGCTGGGGGATGTTGGCTGTGGTGAGGGTATGGGGGGGTGCTGGCTGTGGTGAGGGTATGGGTTGGGGGGTGTTGGCTGTGGTGAGGGTATGGGTTGGGGGGTGTTGGCTGTGGTGAGGGTATGGGGGGGTGTTGACTGTGGTGAGGGTATGGGGGGGTGTTGGCTGTGGTGAGGGTATGGGGGGGTGTTGGCTGTGGTGAGGGTATGGGCTGGGGGGTGTTGACTGTGGTGAGGGTATGGGTTGGGGGGTGTTGGCTGTGGTGAGGGTATGGGCTGGTCTGTGGTGAGGGTATGGGCTACTGTATGTCCTCTCTTGCTAAACACTGAGGGAAGAACCTCCTTGCGTGGCGCATCCATCCTTGAATAGAGGCATCAATGTCGCCACACGCTTCCTCCATCGCCTCAAGAAGTGGAATATGAGCATGAGGATGATGATCATCTACCCACCAGCACCAGGTGGAGAAGAACTCCTCAATTGGATTGAGAAAAGGTGAATATGGAGGCAGGTACAGAACAGAGAAGTGAGGATGGGTCACAAACCAGTTCTGGACCAGATGTGCCCGATGAAAACTGACATTGTCCCATATGAACACAAAACTTTGTTGATCTACATTCTGCCGAACTTGGACAAGAATATTGAGAATTGCATCCAGAAAAGTTATGATATGAGCAGTGTTGTAAGGACCAAGTGTTGCATGGTGATGCAGGACACCATTATTGGGAATGGCAGCACACATTGTAATGTTTCCCCCACGTTGTCCTGGGACATTCACAATGACCCTTTGACCAATGACATTTCTCCCCCTTCTCCTGGTCTAAGTGGGGTTCAAGTCCACCTCATCTATATAAATATACTCATGGCGGACATTTGCATCTGCATCCATCTCCAAAATTCTCTGTAAGAGACAAGAATATATATTTACACACATGTGCACAACCCAACAATCTGTCTTGATATGTGCAAGTCTAATGTACTGGACGTAGTTTTGCATACATACTTCCACAAAGTCATGACGCAGGTTCTTCACTCTGATGCTGTTCCTTTCAAATGGGACCCTATATAGCTGCTTCATATGTAAGTGATTATTCTGCAGGATACGATGGATAGTGGACAAGCTTACTGTGTCGATGTTATGGAAAACAGTTGCATCGTTCACTATGTGGTACTGGATCTCGTGGATTCTAATGGCATTATTTGCCAATACCATATTTATAATCGCAGTCTCCTGCTCTTCAGTAAATTTGCGCCCTCGCCCTCCACGATTCCTCTGTCTTTCCACTCTGTAGAAGATACAGAAGCATAGTGAATGTGTGGTATGTCATAAAGTCTAAAATGTCTTCCTGCAGTAAGCTACATCATGGGATAGTATGATAATCACACTGACCATTCATGCATCATGAAATGCAGTACAGTAAAGTACATGATATAAGAGGAATAATTGTATGCATTTTACAGTTGTGCTGAAATAATTATGTTTATATGATATAGCTGCATACCTGTTCTCATTTCGGAATGTTCGGATTATGGCTGCCACCGTGAGTCGACTCAAGTTTGGCTGGACCCGCAGTCCAGCCTCTCTCATGGTCAACCCATGGTTGATCACATGATCAACCAATGTAGCCCTAATCTCATCTGAGACAGCTCTTCTTGCTTCCCTTCTTTGCCCTTGTCCTCTTCCCTGTCCAACTCGTCCTCTTCCTCCCCTTCCAACTCCTCCTCCTCCTCGAAGCCGAACTCCTCGTGGATGTTCTCTGCCTCTACCAACTCTCCTGCCTCTCTCTTCGTTGTCATTCATGGTTCAAAACAGACAACTTGACATTTGACCTATTTATAGGCCTATACTTAGCCAATGATTCGTTGGTGTTCAATAAAGTAATGAGTGCTTACACATGTGAGAAGTGGGAGTGAAGCACTCGTGATTTAGTGTGGCATTTTGATAGGTTGTGTTTGAAAGATGAAATCAAGTAACTTCCTGTTTGATCTTTGTGTGTTAGGTAGAAACTTGTGTGTAGAGTTTTGCAACATGTGTGTTTGGAAATTGAAAACTGAGTCAGACACTGAGAGTTAGTGTATGGTTTTGCAGATTTGGTGTGGGGTTATGGTGTTTGAAGGGCATGTTTAGAAAATTGTGTGAGAAGAAAAGATTTAGTGTGTAAACAGTTGAAAAAAACTGTAACAAAATAAAAAATGGTGGAACTTACAAGAAATTGCTAACATTAAAAATACCAGACATGTGAACAAGTCACTAAGTTGCAAGTAACAAGTAAGTCTCAAGTCTTCACAATCAAGTCTCGAGTCAAGTCCCAAGTCAATACAATCAAGTCTCGAGTCAAGTCCCAAGTCTTAAACTTCAAGTCCTAGTCAAGTCACCAGATGTAATTTCAATATTTAACACAATTGATGCAGTTGATTAGTAGTATATTAAGTTAGTCAGACTAACTAACGTTAGGCGTTTGAGTGTTTCGGTTTGCTTGAGTGAGATGTCGCAATTGTCGTCGTCACCTACAGCCCCCACCCTCGCCTCAGTGACTTTCGTTCGTTCATTCGTGCGTCCGTCTGTGGACATGTCCTACTTTTGAGACCTAAAAAAATGCCCGGGGGGAATTTCAAAATCATCTGGTATTTTGCGAAGGAAGTGTGGGTAGATCGCATGACATTAAAAAGTAGTGGATGAATGACGGTCTGCACTGACGGTTGTATTTTGATTGACATACATGGTAGCCAATCCGACGGCTAGGGTTTGACACACGCAACCACCCCCGTCAACTATTGACACACAAGCCACTAAAAAATAAATTTGTAAAAGGTGTCCTCCTTTTCAGAAACCCAAATCTGGTCACCCTAGTTAAAATAAGGATTTCAAGTCTTTTCAAGTCTTAAAGCTCAAGTCCGATTCCAAGTCCAAGTCAGTAAAGTCTAAGTCAAGTCGCAAGTCTCATGTGACTCGAGTCCACACGTCTGAAAAATACACCAGCTTCTCGGTCTGGGCTTCCCTGTGTGGAGTTTGCATGTTCTCCCTGTGCCTGCGTGGGTTTCCTCCGGGTACTCCGGATTCCTCCGACAGTCCAAAGACATGCGTGTTAGGTTGATTGATCACTCTAAATTGCCCGTAGGTGTGAGTCCGTGCATGTGTGTTGGCCATGCGGTGGACTGGCGACCTGCCCATGGTGTACCCTGCCTTCGCTCGAAGATGCTGGGATTGGCTCCAGCCCCCCCGTGACCCCGACTAGCGGGATTAAACGGTTCAGATAATGGATGGATGGATGGATGGATAGATGATCCTGTTCAAGCTCTGAACCACATTTGTAAAAGGTACTTGTTTGGTCTGGTTAGTCGTGCCTCAGTAACTCCACTAGTTCATAGTTTAACGGTTTTTGAACAGTTCATTGGCTTGTTGTGTCACAGTGAGTGTCGTGCACAGTAATAAACAGCCGTGTCTTCAGTTTTCAGACTCTTCACCTGTAGGTACACCATGTTGTTGCTGGTGTCTTTAGTGATGGAGAACTGGTCTTGGAGAGACTGGGCAAATGCAGTGTCTGTGCCACTATCAATGCGCCCAATCCATTCCAGTGCTTTTCCTGGTTTCTGACAGATCCAGTGGATATAGTAGATGTCCATTGAGAATCCCGACACAGTACAGGACAGAGTGATGGACTCTCCTGGTCTCCCCACCACAGAGTCAGAGGAGGTCAACGACTGACCATAAACCACTGAAAAACAGGGCAAATTACAGATGTCAGAAACAATGTAATATTAAAAGTGCCTGTTTAAATGTTGTCGTTATGATTAGAGGTTTCTCACATGAAACAAAAGTAAGAAGAATTCCATATTGCAACATATTCATCACTACAATCTCAATGTCTTCAGTGAGAGAAATCAGACATACCAGTGGTTCAGTAGGTAAAGCCATTTATATCTGTGTCCTAATGAGGGGGTGTGTGCTTAACCCTGACACAGGTCAAGAATACAAATTGCACATTACAGATGCAAATCAGCATTGAACTGCATATAACACTTGAACAGTACTTATATAACAGAGAACATGCTTTTATTATTGTGTCTCTTAAGACAGAATGTGTTCCCTAGTACAGGGGTTCTTAACCTTTTTGAACTCGGGGCCCAATTTGTTGAACACAAAGTAGCACAAGGCCCAGTCAGATATTACCAATGTACGGATCAAAATGATAAGTATTCTAAATGTTGGTTTAGTTTGTATTTTATTGTATTGTTTTGTGGTAATAAAATAAATAATATCAAAATGGTCAATGTAAATGTTTTAAATGAAATAAACTACAAGATGTGAGCTGTTCACAGTTAGCTGTATCCAAGATATGGACCAAATACAAACAGCATGGGATGGTTGTTAAAGCCAAGCATACTGGTAGACCAAGAAAGACCTCAAAGCATCAAGACAAAGAACTTAATGCCATTTGTCTTAAAAACTGAAAAAGTACAACTAAACAGATGAAGTATAAATGGGAGGAAGCTGGAGCCAATGTATGTGACCAAACTGTAAGAAATCGCCTAAAGGAAATGGGATTTCAATACATGAAATCTAAAAGAAAAGCATAATTGACACCTAATCAGGAAAGAACAAGACTGCAATGTGCTAAGGAAAGGCAATCATGGACCGTGGATAACAGGATGAAAATTATCTTCAGTGATGAGTCAAGAACCTGCATTGGACCAGGTGATGATGCTGGAACTTTAGTTTGGTGCCGTTCCAGTGAGATTTATAAAGCGGACTGCCTGAAGAAAACAACCAAATTTCCACAGTTCTTGATGATATGGGGCTGCATGTCAGGCCAAGGCACTGGGTAGATGACTGTGGTTAATTCTTCTATCAATTCACAAGTTTACATTGACATTTTGGACAGTTTTCTCATCCCTTCAATTGAACAGATGTTTGGAGATGATGAAATAATTTTCCAAGATGACAATGCATAGGGCAAAAACAGTGATGGCATTCCTTGGAGAAAGACACATTCAGTCCATGTCATGGCCTGAAATAGTCCAGATCTCAACCCAATTAAAATGTGGTGGAAATTGAAAAAAAAATGGTCCCCAAGAAGGCTCCGACCTGCACAGCTGATCTGGTAACTGCTATCAGAGAGAGTTGGCACCAAATTGATGAAGAATACTGTTTGTCACTCATCAAGTCCATGCCTCAGAGACTGCAAGCCGCGTTAAAAGCACAAGGTGGTGCAACTAAATACTAGTGATGTATTTTGAATGTGCTTTTGTTTATCTGTTTTTCATGATTCCATATTTTTTTACTCAGAATTGAGTGATTCCATATTTTTTCCTGTGCTTGCTCAAGAAAAGTAACATTAACTTTGTTTCCACAATGTTTTTATTTTTATTTTAGTGTTTCTGAAAGCCAACAAGTTGCACTTTGGAATGACTTTATTATTGCATCATGTTTTTGACCTGAGTTTGTTCTACAGAATAAAATGTCTGAATGAGTGCTCATCCCAGACTGGTGATTCCATACTTTTTGCCAGGGGTTGTATTCATATGTGAGAAATACCTAATAGGAACATTAAAGATGAGCTCTAACACTCCATGTTCTCACCATTTGTTCCTGCTGTAGCTTCACTGTGTTCAGTGACAGTGACTTTCACTTTGGTTTTAGTACAGCTGCTTCACCAACTACAGCCACTGTGTCTGTCGAGCACAGTAATAAACAGCAGTGTCCTCTGCTGTCAGACTCTTGGCCTCTAAGAACTGTGTGCTGGAGGGAACGTCCTCAGTCATGGTGAACTGTCCTGTTATGGAGTCGGCATATGTTGCTGCATTGTTGCCAGTATTCATCCTGCCCATCCACTCCAGACCTCTCCCTGGTTTCTGCCTTATCCAGTGGATGTTGTAGCTAGTCATGCTATAACCGCTTATTTTGCAGGTGATCTTCACATGTTCTCCAGGTCTCTTAACCTCAGCAGGAGACTGGTCCAGTCGAATCTCAGCATGACTAATAGCTTATCAAAATAGAAAAATTAAAAAATATTCAGAAAGATTCATAAAAATGTCAATGCAACATTTCCCACATGAAAGATGATGCAACTTACCTGCTGATAACATCAGTATATAGACACAACACCAAATAACCCTTAGGCCCATATCAAACTCTTTTATAAATAAAAGTATAAATGTTTATTTATAATGTCATGTGGTGTGAGCAATAAATCAGTAAAGAGACTGACTAGTAATTATATAACTGGAAGTCAATTGTACATTTGCATCTTCACTCTCTTAGCCAATAGACAGAGTTTGGGAGTGAACCTAGCCAATCAAATGCTCCTCCTCATAGACATACAGGAATAGGCTTAGTTGTTGATGCATTTCTTTTATCTTTTCCTACTACTATTACTATTAAATAATAACAACAACAACAAGAAGAAACAACTTCATTATCCATATTGTTTACCATGCTCATAGATCCTAATAAAAGAGCTTTACAGAATATTCAAGAAAATTAAATGTTCATTAAAAAAGAGAAATAGGGTCTTGAATGATAACACATGAAACATATTCACTGTTTGTCATTTTGACTTGTTTGTCTGTGTCTGGCTCCACCCCTCGTGTCCCTCATGTCTTTATTTTGGTTTTGTTTCCGTATGTTTGTTCTTGTTTTTGTTCATGCCCTTGTTACTAGTAGCCCTGCCCCCTGTAAGCACTGTCAGCTGGTCCTTGTTTAGTTTTGTTAATCAATGTGTGTATTTAGTCCTCTAGTTTTGAGTCATGGAGTCGGCATATAGAGGATCTGAGCTGCTACCAGAGTTTATTCTCCTAATCCACTCCAGTGCTCTTCCTGGTTTCTGCCGTATCCAGTAGATGTAGTAATCAGTCATTGTAAAGCCAGTGATTTTACAAGAGATTTTGATTCTCTTGGTTGCTTTATAACAGCAGGAGCCTCATCCATCCATGTGATATTGCACAAAAACTGTAAAGATGTTAATGATACAAACAGATAAAGGTACCGTTTGTTAGCATCATCATTAAGATGCAGAAACGAGTAATACATAGTCCCATAATTAATATATTCGCAACCAGTAGTCTACCTCATCTGAATACTAGGGCTGTCATGGTTACTCACACCTGAATCCACTCTATTAAACACTATGTGTACAAATACCTTTCTTGGTCCATAGACAGGTCACATATTGCCATTACCTTGTGTGTGCATACCAAGGGTTTATATCTCTGAGCCTTTCTCTGTATGATCTCTGCACGTGTTTTGCTGACCTCCCGAGGTTTCTTCCTAATCCCCACCCTATAGGGAGTTTTTCCTAGCCACTGTCACATTTGGCTTGCTCATTAGGGATCTGGACCCATACGATTGTAAAGCTGCTTTGTGACAACGTGTGTTGTGAAAAGTACTATATAAATAAATTGGACTTTGACTTTGACCTTGTATTTGCCCTTTTTTGGATAAGTTTGCTGTTTTTGGAAATTCTACATTTTTGACCTTTTGCCTGTCTGTGTTACGCCTTCTTGGTTCAGACTGTCTGTTTATCTTATTTAAAATACCTGCACATGGATCCAACCCAGTATCCTGCTTCTGGCTTGTTACAGGGAGTGAAATAGGCCTTGAGTGGGTGTGTGCACAGGGGTGGGCGTGTCCTGGGGCCGAAGTACCATGACAGCCACAACAAAGAACTTACAAAAATGCAATTGTTGTTCACTTTATAAACAACAATGTAAATTGTTTTTACTGGTATGATGGATCCTAAATCAAAATTTAGGGGATTATCTGCTTAGATTATTTAGCATTATACCACAGTTAGTTCCGACCCTACAATGTGATTGGCTGAGAAGCGATCTAGGAGTGCCAATATTACACGTTACAGCTGTCACGGTCACAGCTCCGGACCCTTCCCTGTGGGCGTGTCGTTATGTCGTCTGCGTGCCGTTACGTCCATGTATATATTTCCGTGGGTGTGGGTTGTTTGTGAGCGTGTTCGTAGTCGCACCTGTGCCTTGTCTCGAGATCACGAGGGTCTGTGTTAATCACCTATTTAATGTGCGTTCGCGTGTGTCTTGTGCTCGTCTTGGTCTTGAGTTCGTGCCAGCGTGAGTTGTCAGTGTATGTGCTTGCGCTACTGTGCTAGATTTCACCTGTGTGTTTCACATCAAACTACATGTTCACCGTAATCGTCGTTGTGCCTGCCTCCTCCACCATGCGTTACACATACAGGATGACTGAGTCATTTTGCAAAATCTAAAAAAGTCATGATTTAAATAATTTAGCGGGTGATGCATTTAAAGAGCAGATGGGTATAATTTCATGACTAGAAATGTCTCTCTGGGAAAGGTAAAGGTTTTTTGAAATATGAATAAATCAGTTTGAATTATTGACCATTTTACAAAACCATTGGAAGAAAACTGTAAAATAAAACTGCAGAGATCATTTATCTTCAACCTTTTTTTAAACCAATTTTCCACATTTATTAAATTTGATTGTTTAGTAATTTTCTTGTCATGGTGGAGAGGTTACTGTAGTAATTTGAAGCACCCTGGCTTAATTACATACCTTACTGATTTAACAAAATGGAAAATTTTATTATACATTATTCAATTTGCTGCTAACAGATGTTAACCCTCTATGGCATGGTGTAGCCCTCAGGCAACAAACCACTATTTCTCCCCCCACACTGCCTCTTTAAATTTTTTTTGGTAAAACATCACATTTTAAATCAGCTGATAAGTCTGGCACCAATAAAAATTGGTCTGGGTGTGGGTGTGTCTTTCACCTGGGGGTGGAGCACTCCTTTTTTGGAGCATAGCATGCTTGGACACACTGCTAGCAAAAGGTAAGATCAATATCACTTTTTCACATGTTTAAATGTTTTAAATTTGTATTAAAAAATATCTGTGATGTGCATGAATATGTGAAAAAGCATATTTGATTGAGTAAAGACACTTTTTCTCTTTATCTATATTCTAAAATTTAGGTTTTTCATTCGTTGCCTCAGGGCAACATTGCGCAGTTAGACCACTTTAGTTTGTACAATGACATGTTCATGGATGGAGATGTGCAGGGACTCACAGTTATTTACATAACATTGTTTTTGCTGTCCTATCAACCATTACTCACAGGAAAAGGATGCAAGAACATGTTATGGGTGTAAGGAACATGATCCATCAGTTAGGGTCAAACCTTAGGACAGTGAGGACAGTGAGATTGAGGACAGTGACGGGGAAAATTTGGATGATGATGGTCCAGTCATACTGAACATACTGTATGTAATGTGTGTGTGTGTGTGTGTGTGTGTATGAATGTTTATGAATGTGTGTGTGTGTGTGTGTGCGTGTGTGTGCGCGCGCGCGCATCAGCGGGCTATGACAGTTGTATATGACCTATTGTAATTTTATGCTTTATGGTTTCTTTTGAAAACAGATGAAGATGAAGATGATAATGATGTATCAGAGGAAGGTGTTTCAAACATACCTTGGTGGAGAACACACCACAGTCCCAACATCACTAATTTGCAGGCCAGCCTTCCAAAATCAGACAATATTGTGTCCCTATATCAACACTTCCAGATATTTTTTCTGAAGGCATTCTGGAAGTTATTATAGAGCAGTCAAATTTACAGGGGTTGGACAATGAAACTGAAACACCTGGTTTTAGACCATAATAATCTATTAGTATGATGTAGGGCTTCCTTTTGCAGCCAATACAGCGCCAATTCGTCTTAGGAATTACATATACACGTCCTGTACAGTGGTCAAAGGGAATTCTTCTAGTGGCCAGGTAACTACATGATGCTGGTGGAGGAAAAGGTTTCCTGACTCTTTCCTCCAAAACACCCCAAAGTGGCTCAACAATATTTAGATTTGGTGACTGTGCAGGCCATGGGAGATGTTCAACTTCACTTTCATGTTCATCAAACCAATCTTTCACCAGTCTTGCTGTGTGTATTGGTGCATTGTCATCCTGATGCATGGCACCGTCTTCAGGATACAATGTTTGAACCACTGGATGCCCATGCATTGCAATATTTTGAGCAAAACTGTGCTCTTACCCTGCTAATTGAACCTTCACTGCTCTTACTGGTGCAATGTGCAATTAATGAAGGTTGACCACCAGGCTGGTCCAATTTAGCCATGAAACCTTCCGCACTAAAATGAAAGGTGTTTCAGTTGAATTGTCCAACCCCTGTATATGCCATTCAGTGTGATACCAACAGACCCTTAACCTCACTACTAAAGAACTGGAGTAGTTCTTGGGTACAGCAGTGCTTTGTGCTTTCCAAAAAAACGGAAACATTGATTCAATCTGTACCCCACAGGAACAAACATTCAGAAACACAAACACACATTGCAGCTAATTTCTAACCCACAGATTGATAAACCATTTGTGGAATTTGTGAAATAAAACTTCTAATGTGATTAATACTTCTTTGTACCTCAATACACTTATATGAAAATTACAGAAAACCTTGGCGTTTTAGTACCCTCATAGCGTCTTGTTGCCCTGAGGCAACAAACCGAAATCTGGGGGCAGGAGGGTGGGGGGGCAAATTTTATTATTTATATATTATAAGGGACCCCTAATCTAGCAAATACTAGAATGAAAAAATTTTTTCCTCCTAAAATAAAAATTCATGCCATAGAGGGTTAAATACAAAAAAGAGATTTGACATAATATTATAAATAGGTTTTGACACACCTTACAGTGTGTAGATAAATTAGTTTAGATACCTGTTGGGTGTCTGAGGAATGCACAAAAAACTGACAAAACACATGTGAACTTAAAACCTCAGAGAAGTTAAATCTGTGGGCACAGTGTGCCTGTACCAACTCCATGTGAGTAAGGGGTGGATCTCCAGTATCTATGGGCCATGCCAAATTCTCCCCCGTCATAAAACAATCGTGTAAATTGAGTAATTGAGTAAATCTTGCAGACTCTATGCCCTCACGAATTATGATGCTGATATCATGTAGGGCAGTCATGGCCTGGTGGTAGAGAACTGGTCTTGTGACCGGAGGGTCGTGGGTTCGATTCCCAGACCTGAGGCCATGACTGAGGTGCCCCTGAGCAAGGCCCTTAACCCTCAATTGCTCACTTGTATATATGAAAAAAGAGATAAAAATCACGTTGCACAGCATTTATACTGTGTGTGTGTGTGTGTGTGTGTGTACAGATTGTACATTTGGAGAGAGAGCAAGAAAAACAATTGCAACAACAAACTGCTACAACATATTTACTGTGATGTCACAGGGTTTTATTGAAGGTTGTTTTGTTAGATATTTGTCTGGGGTGTTTTGGTACAGGCCTGCTGCACTTGTGTACTGCTGTGTCTCTCTGGCACAGTAATATACAGCTGTGTCCTCAGTCTCAAAGTTTTGGCCACGTAAAAACACGGTGCTGCTGGATGTGTACTGGCTGACACTGATCTTATTCTTCATTGAGTCTTTGACATTAGTGCTACCACCACTACACTGATAGCCAAGCCACTCCAGTGATTTTCCAGTGGATTGCCGTATCCAGTGAACACAGTAGCTTGACACCGAGATCTTACAGGAGATGAAGAATGACTCTCGAGGTTTGACCACCACAGAGGCTGTCTGAGTGAGCTCCACACAGCCAACCCCACCTGGAGAATGACAGTAACACAACAGACACGTCGAGCTTAAAACACACACCTTTCCAGTTCAGACACAGTAATTGACCTGAGACACTTACAGAAAGCTGCGGTCCCCAACAGCAGCAGTGCTGATGAGAGCATTGTTGATGGATTTGACCTGGAAGTGAAATGCAGCTGCTCAGCCCCTCTCCTCCTCCTCAGACCCACAGCCCTTATATGGAAGAGGGACTGAGTAGCATTTGCATAAAGTGGAACTCAAACATCATCGCAAAGGGATCATTCTGTGTTGGGGAACAAATTTGTCATGTCCAGAGCAACTCTTTGCAAGCCATTTATTGATTGTCTCTTATCTTTAGACACACGATGATAATATATAATACTGATTTGAATACTTGAGACAGGATGTTCAGTGTTATCTGCTAAAGTTTGACTATTTTCTCCATTCTCTAAGTGAAATCAGTCTTGTTAGCATTATGTGTTGTGCTTGTTAACATCTGTGTATTCAAGTGTGTGTCTATCGTGTCCTTTGTCTATATCTGAACTAAGCTTACTTGAAGTTTTTGTTGTTAATAATACAGGAGCTCACTGCGATGAACTATTAGTGGGACAACAAATAAATATCAGTTTTATTTATGTAAATGTCAAACAAGTAAGAACTCGGTCACAGTTCTCAGTGTGGCTCCTGCAGTTTTGTGTTTTGTTGTCTGCAGTGAGATGTGTGAATTTTCCCCAATCAGGACAGTGACATTCAAAGTCATCAAATGTGATGGTTTACTATGTAGTAATGAACCAAACCAAGAGGTATTTACAACTTACATATTGCTGTTGATAAAGTAATGTTAACTGGTTATGATATTGTGAATGAGTGCAATCACAGCAGCAATGTACAAATATTTAATCAAATATTTGATCATATCATATAAGGACAACAGGAATGTGCACTGATGGCAAAGCACTGGACTGTGTGAGGTCAACACAGCGAACACCTGGAAAAACAACAAAAACATGCATTTATGTAATGTCACCCATCAACCTCAATACAGTCCCATAATCCAGAAAGGCATGTTATGATAGTTGCCTCTTAAACCAAACAGACTCACTGGACATTCTGGTGAGCAGATGCAGCAGTATTGCCACAGACAGCATGATCACTCAGGGTTGTGTTGAGGCTGATGGAGAGGGAGGAGCTGCTCTAATGTGCTGTGCACAGTTGATGAGGTCAGCACAGTCACTCCATCTCTCTGCTGTTGCTTTATGTGAGGGACCAGTGATTTGCATAAAGGCTATGAAACCAGTTTTTACAGACACACTCAAACCTTCTCAAATACAAATATGGAGATGCTTAGTCTACACACATACTTTAATCAACATTCAATGATGAGGAATAATATATAATTACAAATGTAATTGTTTCTTTCAGTGAGTGTACTAAAATGTATATTGGATGGACATACGAATGTGAAAGGCATTTTTGGGCAGCTGGCCCAAAAATGGTTGGTTGAGGTTCAGGTGTGTGTGGTTCAGGTGTGTATGGTTCAGGTTCAGGTGTGTATGGTTCAGGTTCAGGTGTGCATGGTTCAGGTTCAGGTGTGTATGGTTCAGGTGTGTACGGCTCAGGTTCAGGTGTGTATGTTTCAGGTTCAGGTGTGTACGGCTCAAGTTCAGGTGTGTATGGTTCAGGTTCATGTGTGTATGTTACAGGTTCAGGTGTGTATGGTTCAGGTGTGTATGGTTCTGGTTCAGGTGCGTATGGTTCAGGTGCGTATGTTGAGATGAACATATAAGCAGTATGAGATCACAGATTGTTTTTGCATCTGCTTCAGACTTTGCTAAGCCTGCTGCCTTATTGGTGGATTCTGCAGTAAACCTGGAATTTTTGTCCACTGTATTGTTACTGCTTCTTGATTTCACATATTTATACTGTGGCCCATATACTTTTTAAACTGTGGTCACTGGAGAAGTTTCAGTTGAAGACTCACTGGCACGTGAGCTACGTACATTTAAATCAACGGTGGTTTAAATTCATGTCCACTCAGTCTGTATTATCTATCTTCTTGCATGGCTCTACACAAGACGATTGGATACAGGCACCTGCAGGCACCTGGGGGATGGTCTGGCTGCCGGTGGATGTGCTGATGCCGGGGTTCACCTGGGGAGTAACACTGCAGTTGGAGCCTACAATACCAGCATCACTGCTCCGACACGGAATGAAAGCCTGGCATTCATCAACAGACATTTACAGTGACAATATCAAAACCCAGAACTTTCAATTCTACCTTTTACCTAGTCTGATTGTGTGAATTGTGTGTGACTTGTGTATTTGTGTGTTAACGGGCCGCCCAATGAAGGATGGGTTCCCTTTTGAGTCTTGGTTCTCCCGAGGTTTCTTCCTATTCCCCACCATCATAGGGAGTTTTTCCTCGCCACTGTCGCCTCTGGCTTGCTCATTAGGGTTCTGGACCCATAGTATTGTTAACCTTGTAAACCCTGTAAAGCTGCTTTGCGACAACTTGAGTTGTTAAAAGCGCTATACAAATAAACTTTGATTGATTGATTGATTGATAATAGGTTTTGACAGGTTTAGACCTGACTGTGTAGATAAATTAGTTTAGATATACCTGTTGGGTGTCTGAGAAATGCACAAAAAGCTGAAAAAACACATGTGAACTTAAAACCTCAGAGAAGTTAAATCTGTGGGCACAGTGTGCCTGTACCAACTCCATGTGAGTAAGGGGTGGATCTCCAGTATCTATGGGCCATGCCAAATTCTCCCCCGTCATAAAACAATCGTGTAAATTGAGTAATTGAGTAAATCTTGCAGACTCTATGCCCTCACGAATTATGATGCTGATATCATGTAGGGCAGTCATGGCCTAGTGGTAGGAAACTACTAGTCTTGTGGTCTTGTGACCGGAGGGTTGTGGGTTCGATTCCCAGACCTGAGGCCATGACTGAGGTGCCCCTGAGCAAGGCCCTTAACCCTCAATTGCTCACTTGTATAAAAAAAAAAAAGATAAAATGTAAGTCGCTCTGGATAAAGGTGTCTGCCAAATACCGTAAATGTAAATGTAATATCACTTTGCACAGCATTTATACGGTGTACATAGTGTGTGTGTGTACAAATTGTACATTTGGAGAGAGAGCAAGAAAAACAATTGCAACAACAAACTGCTACAACATATTCACTGTGATGTCACAGGGTTTTATTGAAGGTTGTTTTGTTAGATATTTGTCTGGGGTGTTTTGGTACAGGCCTGCTGCACTTGTGTACAGCTGTGTCTCTCTGGCACAGTAATATACAGCTGTGTCCTCAGTCTCAAAGTTTTGGCCACGTAAAAACACGGTGCTGCTGGATGTGTCCTGGCTGAAACTGATCTTATTCTTTACTGTGTCTTTGATTTTAGTGCTACCACCACTACACAGATAGCCAAGCCACTCCAGTGGTTTTCCAGTGGGTTGCCGTATCCAGTTAACACAGTAGCTTGACACCGAGATCTTACAGGAGATGGAGAATGACTCTCGAGGTTTGACCACCACAGAGGCTGTCTGAGTGAGCTCCACACAGCCAACCCCACCTGGAGAATGACAGTAACACAACAGACACGTCGAGCTTAAAACACACACCTTTCCAGTTCAGACACAGTAATTGACCTGAGACACTTACAGAAAGCTGCGGTCCCCAACAGCAGCAGTGCTGATGAGAGCATTGTTGATGGATTTAACCTGGAAGTGAAATGAAGCTACTCAGCCCCTCTCCTCCTTCTCAGACCCACAGCCCTTATTATGGAAGAGGGACTGAGTAGCATTTGCATAAAGTGGAACTCAAACATCATCGCAAAGGGATCATCCTGTGTTGGGGAACAAATTTGTCATGTCCAGAGCAACTCTTTGCAAGCCATTTATTGATTGTCTCTCAATTATCTTTAGACACATGATGATAAATAAATATATAATACTGATTTGAATATTTGGGCCAGGATGTTCAGTGTTATCTGCAAAAGTTTGACTGCTATTTTCTCCATTCTCTAAGTGAAATCAGTCTTGTTAGCATTATGTGTTGCGCTTGTTAACATCTGTATATTCAAGTGTATGTTTATCGTGTCCTTTGTCTATATCTGAACTTGAAGTTTTTGTTGCTAATAATATAGGAGCTCACTGCGATAAACTATTAGTGGGACAACAAATAAATATCAGTTTTATTTATGTGAATGTCAAACAAGTAAGAACTGGTGTTCAACCTGCTTCCTCTTCCCTAAGATACATTTATTTGCTGAACATTAGCACCACCTATTGTTACCTTCTAATGAACAAGCTTACATATTGCTGTTGATAAAGTAATGTTAACTGGTTATGATATTGTGAATGAGTGCAATCACAGCAGCAATGTACAAATATTTAATCAAATATTTGATCATATCATATAAGGACAACAGGAATGTGCACTGATGGCACCATAATGGATATTTAAGGCATAGAGGAAGGATCAATGCACATTCCTGTCCTTATATGAGATTGACAGGTACTTTAGCCTTTAGCACATTCAGACTGAATTGCCAAATTCTTGTGTAAGGTGTCTCTGCGAATGGCAGATCTCTTTGCGAATGGCAGAGTTTTTGTACACTCCTACAACCAGGATGAGCTGCTGTGGTTTCGAGCACAGTAATACACAGCTGTGTCTTCCGTCTCCAGGTTCTGGCCTTGAAGTGTTATTGTCCTACTGGAAGTGTCTCGTGAAGCAGAAAATTTGTGTTTCAGTGAATCTTTATAGGATAAGCTTCCACCAGTGCTCACGTAGGCAAACCATTCCAGACCTTTCCCTGTGGGCTGCCGAACCCAACCTGTGCCGTAGTCAGTGACTGAGTAAGACACCTTACAGGTGACGGTCACTGACTGGCCAGGTTGGATGGTCAAAGCACTGGACTGTGTGAGGTCAACACAGCGAACACCTGGAAAAACAACAAAAACATGCATTTATGTAATGTCACCCATCAACCTCAATACAGTCCCATAATCCAGAAAGGCATGTTATGATAGTTGCCTCTTAAACCAAACAGACTCACTGGACATCCTGGTGAGCAGATGCAGCAGTATTGCCACAGACAGCATGGTCACTCAGGGTTGTGTTGAGGCTGATGGAGAGGGAGGAGCTGCTCTAATGTGCTGTGCACAGTTGATGAGGTCAGCACAGTCACTCCATCTCTGTGCTGTTGCTTTATGTGAGGGACCAGTGATTTGCATAAAGGCTATAAAACCAGTTTTTACAGACACTCTCAAACCTTCTCAAATACAAATATGGAGATGCTTAGTGTACACACATACTTTAATCAACATTCAATGATGAGGAATGATATATAATTACAAATGTAATTGTTTCTTTCAGTGAGTGTAATAAAATGTATATTGGATGGACATACGAATGTGAAAGGCATTTTTGGGCAGCTGGCCCAAAAATGGTTGGTTGAGGTTCAGGTGTGTGTGGTTCAGGTTCAGGTGTGTGTGGTTCAGGTTCAGGTGTGTATGGTTCAGGTTCAGGTGTGTATGGTTCAGGTTCAGGTGTGCATGGTTCAGGTTCAGGTGTGTATGGTTCAGGTGTGTACGGCTCTGGTTCAGGTGTGTATGTTTCAGGTTCAGGTGTGTATGTTTCAGGTTCAGGTGTGTATGGTTCAGGTGTGTACGGCTCAAGTTCAGCTGTGTATGGTTCAGGTTCATGTGTGTATGTTACAGGTTCAGGTGTGTATGGTTCAGGTGTGTACGGCTCAGGTTCTGGTGTGTATGTTTCAGGTTCAGGTGTGTATGGTTCAGGTGTGTATGGTTCTGGTTCAGGTGCGTATGGTTCAGGTGCGTATGGTTCAGGTGTGTATGGTTCAGGTTCAGGTGCGTATGGTTCAGGTGTGTATGGTTCAGGTGCGTATGGTTCAGGTGTGTATAGTTCAGGTTCAGGTGCGTATGGTTCAGGTGCGTATGGTTCAGTTGTGTATGGTTCAGGTTCAGGTGCATATGGTTCAGGTGCGTATGGTTCAGGTGTGTATGGTTCAGGTTCAGGTGCGTATGGTTCAGGTTCAGGTGCGTATGGTTCAGGTGTGTATGGTTCAGGTTCAGGTGTGTATGTTGAGATGAACATATAAGCAGTATGAGATCACAGATTGTTTTTGCATCTGCTTCAGACTTTGCTAAGCCTGCTGCCTTATTGGTGGATTCTGCAGTAAACCTGGATTTTTTGTCCACTGTATTGTTACTGCTTCTTGATTTCACATATTTATACTGTGGCCCATATACTTTTTAAACTGTGGTCACTGGAGAAGTTTCAGTTGAGGACTGCAGTTATTAAAACTTACTGCAGAATTAAAATGAACAATATGTAAACTGTTGTTAAACCTGCTCTCTCTTCCCAAAAATGTTTCATTTCATGAACACTAGCGCCACCTATTGAGTGGAATTAAAAGCTAATTTCTAATGGAGAAGCTTTCATATTACAACCAAGTAATGTTATTTGCTTATTTATCCTGCACAAACATCTTGAAGGCTCCATGTCTGAGGATTCTTGCATGTACAGTGTGGATGTGTTTTTTGTACAGCTCTGCCTCTGCTTTCTCTCACTGTGACTCTAGCACAGTAATACACAGCAGTGTCTTCACTCTTCAGATTGTTCATCTGTAAGAACAGCTGACTGCTGGAGTCGTCTCTGGAGATTGTGAACCTCCCCTGGGCTGACTGGGAATAGTAGAGCTGAGACGTGGATGTTCCAATAGTAGCAACCCATTCCAGTCCTTTCCCAGGAGCCTGTCTGACTACAGCTGCCCACCGCCCACTGAGTGTGAATCCAGACGCTCTACAGATCAGTTTATGAGCTTCTCCTGGTCGTTTCACCACAGCTTCAGACTGGCTAAATGTCTGGCACAGAAAACCTGTCACAGTAAAAACCTGTTAATATAGCAAAGTATTGTGGGAAAAAATAGTTATTCAAATATTGGTCATGAATTTTGGCTCACCGTGAAGAAACACTGTAATCAAGAACACATTCACGTGTATCTCCATAGTGGGTAAATTGTTCCTCATTTCAAAGTTGCCACAAGTTAGGCAATATGGCTGGTAATGCACAGCTGAAAGACTCATCACCTCTTATAGTGACATGAATTTGCATTAATCCCACCTCTGCCTTGAAATGCCACTAGAGGACATGAGACAACACACTCAGACAATTACATCAGAGTAACGCTGGAAGCATGTTAGAATACAGACGCATGCAGACTCACCTTTAACGAGAGTGTTTTATTAGACAGTGTTGTCCTGCAACAGTCCAGGCATCAAAACCAGTGTGGCAGCAAAGGTACAAAAACATAATCCAAGCTCATAGTCAAAATCAGTCAGATGCAAAAATACCACCAATTATCATATCCAGGAAAAGTAGAAAGATGCTAATCCAACAGACAAAAGTGAAAAACAAACCAGATCAAACCATGTAGACCAAAACAGTTATGACCACTCAGTATGATTCTTAACAGCGTAGTCAGCAATACTTCACAATGACACTGAATGTGTAGTAAGGCTTTATAGCACATGGTAGTAATGTACAGGAGTAGAACTAATAATTAGTAGAAGTAGAACGAGACAAATGGTGCTGGGAATTATGGGAAGTGGAGTTCCTGGAGCATGGTCACGGGACAAACATCCTATAGGACTTTCACATTATTCTCTATTCATGTGAAATCCTATTTATTAATTAGTTAAATTGCTATTTTTTAAGCATATTTCCCTCTACTATGTCACAGTTCGCAGGGTTAATGGTGCTATGTGTTTTAACTGTTTTCCCAGTTGTATGATTTCTTAGATCAGAGCCATCAGGCTGGAAAAAAGTAAAGAGGAATATTTGAGCATATTAATTCTTTTATTTACATTTACTTATTATGACAGACATTTGACATACGACAGAATTGAGTTTTGTTCATGTTTGTTGATGGGTTTTAGCTTGCAGATTCTGTCTTGTGAGTTCTTCTGTATTGTGTTTTTGAAGGTGTCCTATCATAAACATTGGGTTGATGTATGCCAAAGCCTTTTAAGAAACTGATAAGAAATAATGTGATTAGAAAAAACTGCCTGATGTTATCAGACTATGAGAGACTGATGCATAAATTTTAATCAAAATTAAAAATGGTGGAACTTACATGAAATTACTAATATTAAAATACAACAGCTTAGATTATCATGATCAAGCTCTGAACCACATTTGTAAAATTATTTGTTTGGTCTGGTTAGTCGTGCCTCAGTAACTCCACTAGCTCATGGTTTAACAGTTTTTGAACAGTTCATTGGCTTGTTGTGTCACAGTGACTCTCGTGCACAGTAATAAACAGCCGTGTCTTCAGTTTTCAGACTCTTCACCTGCAGGTACAGCATGTTTTTACTGGTGTCTTTAGTGATGGAGAACTGGCCCTGGAGAGACTGGGCAAAGCTAGTGCTTGTGCCAGTATAAATAACCCCAATCCATTCCAGTGCTTTTCCTGGTTTCTGACGGATCCAGTGCATATAGTAGCTGCCCATTGAGAATCCAGACACAGTACAGGACAGAGTGATGGACTCTCCTGGTCTCCCCACCATAGAGTTAGAGGAGGTCAATGACTGGCCATGAACACCTGAAAAACAGAAAATTACAGATGTCAAAAGAAATGTAATATTAAAAGTGCCTGTTAAAATGTTGTCATTATGATTAGAGGTTTCTCACATGAAGCAAAAGCAAGAAGAATTCCATACTGCAGCATATTCATCACTACAATCTCAATGTCTTCAGTGAGAGAAATCAGACATACCAGTGATTCAGTAGGTAAAGCCATTTATATCTGTCCTAATGAGGGGGTGTGTGCTTAACCCTGACACAGGTCAAGAATACAAATTACTCATTTCTGATGAAAATCTGCATTGCACTGCACATTACAATTACAGATGTGTTGAGGATTTATATCTGCAATGTCATTTAGAGGTCAAAACAAGGCAGCAGCTTGGATATTAATAAATCAAATTTGTTATTGATATTTTCACCACTGTGGGAACACAGCAACATGTTCAATCATTTGTTTTTCTACCATTAAACAGACAGGTATCTGCAGATCTTCAGTACCATCATTCCTCAGCGTCTGATTGGACGTTTGAAAGTGCTCTGCCTGAACACTTTGTTCTGCAACTGGAACTTGCGACTTCAGCCAGTCCAGATTGGGAGCTCCACGCACCAAATTCCTTGGTGATCACCTAGCAGAGAATGTTACTTAAACCCTCCACATGTTTTCCAGATCATACTGAAGCCAAACTCAGCGACAATGCAGCATGTTTGAACAGTTCTTATACAACACAGAACATACTTTAAGTATTGTGTCTCTAAGACAGTATAGTATATACCTTCAATTTAGCGAAAGACAAGGATCTCCAGTGTCATAATATGAAATACTATAAAAGCAGCTTTAGTAGTATAGTAGTGTACAGATGTAGCAGCTGTAGCAGTCGAACACAGTAATACACAGCAGTGTAGCAGTGTCTTCACTCCTATGTAGTATTGTATGTCGTTATTTAGGTGATAATAGTGGGTTGCCTAAACATGTTTACATGTTGATTGTTAAGGGAGAGAATGGGGCATGGTGACCTGTGGAATGTTAGGGTCAAATAATAGTAGAAAAGGTGAGCCATTCCTCTCTCCTTCTTTAGGCTGTCATTTTTAGTTTGTGCATTGATTACCATGAATGGACAACTGTGCTAGATGGCTATAGGATTATTGAACAGGGTATCTGTATTAGAAGGATGATTCTGTTCAGTAGAGGAAGATTCACATTGGCCCGAGACCTAAGCAAACCATGGTGCTTGAAAACATGCTGTTCTTCTTTGCAATAAACTTATTACTGACAACTAAGACAGTGTCGGTGGAGACTTCTTCATTCATCATCACAGCATTACTACAGAAGAAATACACCTCACTCCTCAGACCAGTCATATGGAGGGAGATTTTGTTTTCTGTTGTCTCAAGAAACTGTGAACCTTACTTTAAGGGCTATATAAAATTCTATGCTACTGCTATCATAAATGTGAGCAACCCACTCCAGTCCTGATCCAGGAGGCTGTCTGAGTCGGTCGAGCCAGTAGTTCTGAATGTGAATCCAGATGCAGTACATGTCAGTGTGTGACAGGTTCGGGTTTAAGGACAGCTCAAACTGAAAGAAAAAAAAGTAAATTGTATTTTATTAGTTAAATCCACTCTTGCCCTCCACACTCATGAGAAAATAATTAAATCTGCAAAGCTGCATAATACTACAGATATGTGTCACGGTACGGGGGTTCCCCCTGCCGGTCGCCCCCATCCACAGCAGCAGTGGTCCTGTTGTTGTTGTTGCATTGTGTTCATCCCTCAGGTGGTCGGGGCCTATTATCAGGCCACCACCTGACAGTCGTTTGTCTGTCTATATATGTTTTGTCTTTGTACCAGTTGACAGGTTTTTGGTTTGTGCACCTTATTCATGAAACCCTCCTTTTTCCCTGAGACTTGCCCCCGCCACCACAGATGTAGTTTATCAATTCCAGAATGTTGAATCCCTGCTGTTCCGTTCAACCAGATACAGCAGAGCTGAGAGTCAGAGATGCTCCTGGATTTAGTGAGAAATGCCTAATAGGAACATTAAAGATGAGCTCTAACATTCCACGTTCTCACCATTTGTTCCTGCTGTAGCTTCACTGTATTTAGTGACAGTGACTTTCACTTTGGTTTTAGTACAGCTGCCTCACCAACTACAGTCACTGTGTCTGTCGAGCACAGTAATAAACAGCAGTGTCCTCTGCTGTCAGACTCTTGACCTCTAAGAACTGTGTGCTGGAGGGAACGTCCTCAGTCATGGTCAACTGTCCTCTCATTGAATCTGCATATCTTGCTGCATTGGTGCCGGTAATCATCCAGCCCATCCACTCCAGAGCTCTCCCTGGTTTCTGCCTTATCCAGTGGATGTTGTAGCTAGTCATGCTATAACCGCTTATTTTGCAGGTTATCTTCACATGTTCTCCAGGTCTCTTAACCTCAGCAGGAGACTGGTCCAGTCGAATCTCAGCATGACTAATATCTTATCAAAATAGAAGAAAAAACTCAGAAAGATTCATAAAAATGTCAATGCAACATTTCCCACTTGAAAGATGATGCAACTTACCTGCTGATAACATCAGTATATAGACACAACACCAAATAACCCATAGACCCATATCAAACTCTTTTATCAATAAAAGTTTTAATATTTATTAATAATGTCATGTGGTGTGAGCAATGAGTCAGTAAGGAGACTGACTAGTAATTATATAACTGGAAGTCAATTGTACATTTGCATCTTCACTCTCTTAGCCAATAGACAGAGTTTGGGAGTGAACCTAGCCAATCAAATGCTCCTCCTCATAGACATACAGGAATAGGCTTAGTTGTTGATGCATTTCTTTTATCTTTTCCTACTACTATTACTATTAAATAATAACAACAACAACAAGAAGAAACAACTTCATTATCCATATTGTTTACCATGCTCATAGATCCTAATAAAAGAGCTTTACAGAATATTCAAGAAAATTAAATGTTCATTAAAAGAGAGAAATAGGGTCTTGAATGATAACACATGAAACATATTCACTGTTTGTCATTTTGACTTGTTTGTCTGTGTCTGGCTCCACCCCTCGTGTCCCTCATGTCTTCATTTTGGTTTTATTTCCGTATGTTTGTTCTTGTTTTTGTTCATGCCCTTGTTACTAGTAGCCCTGCCCCCTGTAAGCACTGTCAGCTGGTCCTTGTTTAGTTTTGTTAATCAATGTGTGTATTTAGTCCTCTAATTTTGAGTCATGGAGTTGGCATATAGAGGATCTGAGCTGCTACCAGAGTTTATTCTCCTAATCCACTCCAGTGCTCTCCCTGGTTTCTGCCGTATCCAGTAGATGTAGTAATCAGTCATTGTAAAGCCAGTGATTTTACAAGAGATTTTGATTCTCTTGGTTGCTTTATAACAGCAGGAGCCTCATCCATCCATGTGATATTGCACAAAAACTGTAAAGATGTTAATGGTACAAACAGATAAAGGTACCGTTTGTTAGCATCATCATTAAGATGCAGAAACGAGTAATACATAGTCCCATAATTAATATATTCGCAACCAGTAGTCTACCTCATCTGAATACTAGGGCTGTCATGGTTACTCACACCTGAATCCACTCTATTAAACACTATGTGTACAAATACCTTTCTTGGTCCATAGACAGGTCACATATTGCCATTACCTTGTGTGTGCATACCAAGGGTTTATATCTCTGAGCCTTTCTCTCTGTATGATCTCTGCACGTGTTTTGCTGACCTTGTCTTGGTCCTCCCGAGGTTTCTTCCTAATCCCCACCCTATAGGGAGTTTTTCCTCGCCACTGTCACATTTGGCTTGCTCATTAGGGATCTGGACCCATACGATTGTAAAGCTGCTTTGTGACAACGTGTGTTGTGAAAAGCACTATATAAATAAATTGGACTTTGACTTTGACTTTGACCTAGTCTTTGCCCTTTTTTGGATAAGTTTGCTGTTTTTGGAAATTCTACATTTTTGACCTTTTGCCTGTCTGTGTTACGCCTTCTTGGTTCAGACTGTCTGTTTATCTTATTTAAAATACCTGCACATGGATCCAACCCAGTATCCTGCTTCTGGCTTGTTACAGGGAGTGAAATAGGCCTTGAGTGGGTGTGTGCACAGGGGTGGGCGTGTCCTGGGGCCGAAGTACCATGACAGCCACAACAAAGAACTTACAAAAATGCAATTGTTGTTCACTTTATAAACAACAATGTAAATTGTTTTTACTGGTATGATGGATCCTAAATCAAAATTTAGGGGATTATCTGCTTAGATTATTTAGCATTATACCACAGTTAGTTCCGACCCTACAATGTGATTGGCCGAGAGGCGATCTAGGAGTGCCAATATTACACGTTACAGCTGTCACGGTCACAGCTCCGGACCCTTCCCTGTGGGCGTGTCGTTATGTCGTCTGCGTGCCGTTACGTCCATGTATATATTTCCGTGGGTGTGGGTTGTTTGTGAGCGTGTTCGTAGTCGCACCTGTGCCTTGTCTCGAGATCACGAGGGTCTGTGTTGATCACTTATTTAATGTGCGTTCGCGCAGTGTCTTGTGCTCGTCTTTGTCTTGAGTTCGTGCCAGCGTGAGTTGTCAGTGTATGTGCTTGCGCTACCGCGCTGGATTTCACCTGTGTGTTTCACATCAAACTACATGTTCACCGTAATCGTCGTTGTGCCTGCCTCCTCCACCATGCGTTACACATACAGGATGACTGAGTCATTTTGCAAAATCTAAAAAAGTCATGATTTAAATAATTTAGCGGGTGATGCATTTAAAGAGCAGATGGGTATAATTTCATGACTAGAAATGTCTCTCTGGAAAAGGTAAAGGTTTTTTGAAATATGAATAAATCAGTTTGAATTATTGACCATTTTACAAAACCATTGGAAGAAAACTGTAAAATAAAACTGCAGAGATCATTTATCTTCAACCTTTTTTTAAACCAATTTTCCACATTTATTAAATTTGATTGTTTAGTAATTTTCTTGTCATGGTGGAGAGGTTACTGTAGTAATTTGAAGCACCCTGGCTTAATTACATACCTTACTGATTTAACAAAATGGAAAATTTTATTATACATTATTCAATTTGCTGCTAACAGATGTTAAATACAAAAAAGAGATTTGACATAATATTATAATAGGTTTTGACACACCTTACAGTGTGTAGATAAATTAGTTTAGATACATGTTGGGTGTCTGAGGAATGCACAAAAAACTGACAAAACACATGTGAACTTAAAACCTCAGAGAAGTTAAATCTGTGGGCACAGTGTGCCTGTACCAACTCCATGTGAGTAAGGGGTGGATCTCCAGTATCTTATGGGCCATGCCAAATTCTCCCCATCATAAAACAATCGTGTAAATTGAGTAATTGAGAAAATCTTGCAGACTCTATGCCCTCACAAATTATGATGCTGATATCATGTAGGGCAGTCATGGCCTGGTGGTAGAGAACTGGTCTTGTGACCGGAGGGTCATGGGTTCGATTCCCAGACCTGAGGCCATGACTGAGGTGACCCTGAGCAAGGCCCTTAACCCTCAATTGCTCACTTGTATATATAAAAAAAGAGATAAAAATCACGTTGCACAGCATTTATACTGTGTGTGTGTACAGATTGTACATTTGGAGAGAGAGCAAGAAAAACAATGCAACAACAAACTGCTACAACATATTCACTGTGATGTCACAGGGTTTTATTGAAGGTTGTTTTGTTAGATATTTGTCTGGGGTGTTTTGGTACAGGCCTGCTGCACATGTGTACTGCTGTGTCTCTCTGGCACAGTAATATACAGCTGTGTCCTCAGTCTCAAAGTTTTGGCCACGTAAAAACACGGTGCTGCTGGATGTGTCCTGGCTGAAACTGATCTTATTCTTCACTGTGTCTTTGATTTTAGTGCTACCACCACTACACTGATAGCCAAGCCACTCCAGTGATTTTCCAGTGGGTTGCCGTATCCAGTGAACACAGTAGCTTGACACCGAGATCTTACAGGAGATGGAGAATGACTCTCGAGGTTTGACCACCACAGAGGCTGTCTGAGTGAGCTCCACACAGCCAACCCCACCTGGAGAATGACAGTAACACAACAGACACGTCGAGCTTAAAACACACACCTTTCCAGTTCAGACACAGTAATTGACCTGAGACACTTACAGAAAGCTGCGGTCCCCAACAGCAGCAGTGCTGATGAGAGCATTGTTGATGGATTTGACCTGGAAGTGAAATGCAGCTGCTCAGCCCCTCTCCTCCTCCTCAGACCCACAGCCCTTATATGGAAGAGGGACTGAGTAGCATTTGCATAAAGTGGAACTCAAACATCATCGCAAAGGGATCATCCTGTGTGGGGGAACAAATTTGTCATGTGCAGAGCAACTCTTTGCAAGCCATTTATTGATTGTCTCTCAATTATCTTTAGACACATGATGATAAATTAATATATAATACTGATTTGAATATTTGGGCCAGGATGTTTAGTGTTATCTACAAAAGTTTGACTGCTATTTTCTCCATCCTCTAAGTGAAATCAGTCTTGTTAGCATTATGTGTTGCGCTTGTTAACATCTGTATATTCAAGTGTGGGTCTATCGTGTCCTTTGTCTATATCTGAACTTGAAGTTTTTGTTGCTAATAATATAGGAGCTCACTGCGATAAACTATTAGTGGGACAACAAATAAATATCAGTTTTATTTATGTGAATGTCAAACAAGTAAGAACTGGTGTTCAACCTGCTTCCTCTTCCCTAAGATACATTTATTTGCTGAACATTAGCACCACCTATTGTTACCTTCTAATGAACAAGCTTACATATTGCTGTTGATAAAGTAATGTTAACTGGTTATGATATTGTGAATGAGTGCAATCACAGCAGCAATGTACAAATATTTAATCAAATATTTGATCATATCATATAAGGACAACAGGAATGTGCACTGATGGCACCATAATGGATATTTAAGGCATAGAGGAAGGATCACTGCACATTCCTGTTGTCCTTATATGAGATCGACAGGTACTTTAGCCTTTAGCACATTCAGACTGAATTGCCAAATTCTTGTGTAAGGTGTCTCTGCGAATGGCAGATCTCTTTGCGAATGGCAGAGTTTTGTACACTCCTACAACCAGGATGAGCTGCTGTGGTTTCGAGGACAGTAATACACAGCTGTGTCTTCCGTCTCCAGATTCTGGCCTTGAAGTGTTATTGTCCTACTGGAAGTGTCTCGTGAAGCAGAAAATTTGTGTTTCAGTGAATCTTTATAGGATAAGCTTCCACCAGTGCTCACGTAGGCAAACCATTCCAGACCTTTCCCTGAGGGCTGCCGAACCCAACCTGTGCCGTAGTCAGTGACTGAGTAAGACACCTTACAGGTGACGGTCACTGACTGGCCAGGTTGGATGGTCAAAGAACTGGACTGTGTGAGGTCAACACAGCGAACACCTGGAAAAACAACAAAAACATGCATTTATGTAATGTCACCCATCAACCTCAATACAGTCCCATAATCCAGAAAGGCATGTTATGATAGTTGCCTCTTAAACCAAACAGACTCACTGGACATTCTGGTGAGCAGATGCAGCAGTATTGCCACAGACAGCATGGTCACTCAGGGTTGTGTTGAGGCTGATGGAGAGGGAGGAGCTGCTCTAATGTGCTGTGCACAGTTGATGAGGTCAGCACAGTCACTCCATCTCTCTGCTGTTGCTTTATGTGAGGGACCAGTGATTTGCATAAAGGCTATGAAACCAGTTTTTACAGACACACTCAAACCTTCTCAAATACAAATATGGAGATGCTTAGTCTACACACATACTTTAATCAACATTCAATGATGAGGAATGATATATAATTACAAATGTAATTGTTTCTTTCAGTGAGTGTAATAAAATGTATATTGGATGGACATACGAATGTGAAAGGCATTTTTGGGCAGCTGGCCCAAAAATGGTTGGTTGAGGTTCAGGTGTGTGTGGTTCAGGTGTGTATGGTTCAGGTTCAGGTGTGTATGGTTCAGGTTCAGGTGTGCATGGTTCAGGTTCAGGTGTATATGGTTCAGGTGTGTACGGCTCAGGTTCAGGTGTGTATGTTTCAGGTTCGGGTGTGTACGGCTCAAGTTCAGGTGTGTATGGTTCAGGTGTGTATGGTTCAGGTTCAGGTGCGTATGGTTCAGGTGAGTATGGTTCAGGTGTGTATGGTTCAGGTTCAGGTGCATATGGTTCAGGTGCGTATGGTTCAGGTGTGTATGGTTCAGGTTCAGGTGCGTATGGTTCAGGTTCAGGTGTGTATGTTGAGATGAACATATAAGCAGTATGAGATCACAGATTGTTTTTGCATCTGCTTCAGACTTTGCTAAGCCTGCTGCCTTATTGGTGGATTCTGCAGTAAACCTGGATTTTTTGTCCACTGTATTGTTACTGCTTCTTGATTTCACATATTTATACTGTGGCCCATATACTTTTTAAACTGTGGTCACTGGAGAAGTTTCAGTTGAAGACTCACTGGCACGTGAGCTACGTACATTTAAATCAACGGTGGTTTAAATTCATGTCCACTCAGTCTGTATTATCTATCTTCTTGCATGGCTCTACCCAAGACGATTGGATACAGGCACCTGCAGGCACCTGGGGGATGGTCTGGCTGCCGGTGGATGTGCTGATGCCGGGGTTCATCTGGGGAGTAACACTGCAGTCGGAGCCTACAATACCAGCATCACTGCTCCGACACGGAATGAAAGCCTGGCATTCATCAACAGACATTTACAGTGACAATATCAAAACCCAGAACTTTCAATTCTACCTTTTACCTAGTCTGATTGTGTGAATTATGTGTGACTTGTGTATTTGTGTGTTAACGGGCCGCCCAATGGAGGATGGGTTCCCTTTTGAGTCTTGGTTCTCCCGAGGTTTCTTCCTATTCCCCACCATCATAGGGAGTTTTTCCTCGCCACTGTCGCCTTTGGCTTGCTCATTAGGGTTCTGGACCCATAGTATTGTTAACCTTGTAAACCCTGTAAAGCTGCTTTGCGACAACTTGAGTTGTTAAAAGCGCTATACAAATAAACTTTGATTGATTGATTGATTGAAGACTGCAGTTATTAAAACTTACTGCAGAATTAAAATGAACAATATGTAAACTGTTGTTAAACCTGCTCTCTCTTCCCTAAAATGTTTCATTTCATGAACACTAGCGCCACCTACTGAGTGGAATTAAAAGCAAATTTCTAATGGAGAAGCTTTCATATTACAACCAAGTAATGTTATTTGCTTATTTATCCTGTACAAACATCTTGAAGGCTCCATGTCTGAGGATTCTTGCATGTACAGTGTGGAAGTGTTTTTTGTACAGCTCTGCCTCTGCTTTCTCTCACTGTGACTCTAGCACAGTAATACACAGCAGTGTCTTCACTCTTCAGATTGTTCATCTGTAAGTACAGCTGACTGCTGGAGTCGTCTCTGGAGATTGTGAACCTCCCCTGGGCTGACTGGGAATAGTAGAGCTGAGACGTGGATGTTCCAATAGTAGCAACCCATTCCAGTCCTTTCCCAGGAGCCTGTCTGACTACAGCTGCCCACTGCCCACTGAGTGTGAATCCAGACGCTCTACAGATCAGTTTATGAGCTTCTCCTGGTCGTTTCACCACAGCTTCAGACTGGGTAAATGTCTGGCACAGAAAACCTGTCACAGTAAAAACCTGTTAATATAGCAAAGTATTGTGGGAAAAAATAGTTATTCAAAACTTGGTCATGAATTTTGGCTCACCGTGAAGAAACACTGTAATCAAGAACACATTCACATGTATCTCCATAGTGGGTAAATTGTTCCTCATTTCAAAGTTGCCACAAGTTAGGCAATATGGCTGGTAATGCACAGCTGAAAGACTCATCACCTCTTATAGTGACATGAATTTGCATTAATCCCACCTCTGCCTTGAAATGCCACTAGAGGACATGAGACAGCACACTCAGACAATTACATCAGAGTAACGCTGGAAGCATGTTAGAATACAGACGCATGCAGACTCACCTTTAACGAGAGTGTTTTATTAGACAGTGTTGTCCTGCAACAGTCCAGGCATCAAAACCAGTGTGGCAGCAAAGGTACAAAAACATAATCCAAGCTCATAGTCAAAATCAGTCAGATGCAAAAATACCAGCAAGTAATCATAACCAGGAAAAGTAGAAAGAGGCTAATCCAACAGACAAAAGTGAAAAACAAACCAGATCAAACCATGTAGACCAAAACAGTTATGACCACTCAGTATGATTCTTAACAGCGTAGTCAGCAATACTTCACAATGACACTGAATGTGTAGTAAGGCTTTATAGCACATGGTAGTAATGTACAGGAGTAGAACTAATAATTAGTAGAAGTAGAACGAGACAAATGGTGCTGGGAATTCTGGGAAGTGGAGTTCCTGGAGCATGGTCACGGGACAAACATCCTATAGGACTTTCACATTATTCTCTATTCATGTGAAATCCTATTTATTAATTAGTTAAATTGCTATTTTTAAGCATTCCTTATTTCCCTCTACTATGTCACAGTTCGCAGGGTTAATGGTGCTATGTGTTTTAACTGTTTTCCCAGTTGTATGATTTCTTAGATCAGAGCCATCAGGCTGGAAAAAAGTAAAGAGGAATATTTGAGCATATTAACTCTTTTATTTTACATTTACTTATTATGACAGACATTTGACATACGACAGAATTGAGTTTTGTTCATGTTTGTTGATGGGTTTTAGCTTGCAGATTCTGTCTTGTGAGTTCTTCTGTATTGTGTTTTTGAAGATGTCCTATCATAAACATTGGGTTGATTTATGCCAAAGCCTTTTAACAAACTGGTAAGAAATAATGTGTATAGAAAAAACTGCCTGATGTTATCAGACTGAGATACTGTTGCATAATTTTTTAACAAAAGTAAAAGTGGTGGAACTTACATGAAATTACTAACATTAAAATACAACAGCTTAGATTATCATGTTCAAGCTCTGAACCACATTTGTTAAATTATTTGTTTGGTCTGGTTAGTCGTTCCTCAGTAACTCCACTAGCTCATGGTCTAACGGTTTTTGAGCAGTTCATTGGCCTGTTGTGTCACAGTGACTCTCGTGCACAGTAATATACAGCCGTGTCTTCAGTTTTCAGACTCTTCACCTGCAGGTACAGCATGTTTTTACTGGTGTCTTTAGTGATGGAGAACTGGCTCTGGAGAGACTGGGCAAATATAGTGCCTGTGCCACCATCAATGCGCCCAATCCATTCCAGTGCTTTTCCAGGTTTCTGACGGATCCAGTGCATCCAGTAGCTGCTCATTGAGAATCCCGACACAGTACAGGACAGAGTGGTGGACTCTCCTGGTCTCCCCACCACAGAGTCAGAGGAGGTCAACGACTGACCATGAACACCTGAAAAATGGAAAATTATAGATGTAAAAAAAAATGTAATATTAAAAGTTCCTGTTAAAATGTTGTTGTTATGATTAGAGGTTTCTCACATGAAACAAAAGTAAGAAGAATTCCATACTGCAGCATATTCATCACTACAATCTCAATGTCTTCAGCGAGAGAGATCAGACATACCAGTGATTCAGTAGGTAAAGCCATTTATATCTGTGACCTAATGAGGGGGTGTGTGCTTAACCCTGACACAGGTCAAGAATACAAATTACTAATTTCTGATGAAAATCTGCATTGCACTGCACATTACAATTGCAGATGTGTTGAGGATTTATATCTGCAATGTCATTTAGAGGTCAAAACAAGGCAGCATCTTGGATATTAATAAATCAAATTTGTTATTGATATTTTCACCACTGTGGGAACACTGCAACATATTCAATCATTTGTTTTTCTACCATGAAACAGACAGGTCTCTGCAGATATTCAGTACCATCATTCCTCAGCGTCTGATTGGACGGTTGAAAGTGCTCTGTCTGAACACAGCTTACATGTGGATTGTTAAGGGAGAGAATGGGGCATGGTGACCTGTGGAATGTTAGGGTCAAATAGTAGTAGAAAAGGTGAGCCATTCCCAGAGGTGGGGACTCGAGTCACATGACTTGGACTCGAGTCAGACTCGAGTCATTAATATTAAGACTTTTGACTTGACTTGAAAAAATATTCTGAGACTTAGACTTGACTTGGACTTTTACGCCAATAACTTGGGACTTGAATTGGACTTGAACCTGTTTACTTGCAAAGACTTGATTTTTTTACCCCAAATCTAAATTTTAAAACGCATATTAATATTTATAAAGTGCGCCCCATTAATTTCATTTCCGTCCTTCTGACGCAGTTACACCAGAATCGCGTTACACCAGATTCTGTGACCGTCGAGTTTTGTGACCACAGGGGGCGCTATTTCACAGTTTCTGTTCAGAGGCACAAACGCTTTACGAATGCTACGTAAACTACGCTGATGCACTTTCTTTACTCGTTTTGTTGGTGTCCACGAGCCAAAATATGACAGATGTTTATATTTACATTTATCGTCTCTTAATTACATAAATGTACTTAAACAAGATTTACCATCCCCTCACCATTGCAGCCAACAAAGAAATCATGAATGGGATGTACAGGTGAGCCTTTTTAACTGGGGTCACCAATTCTGATGGCAGCCATCAGAATATGTGACCCCACTGAATCTCCAGGTAACAATAGTAGCCTACACCGTGACCCCACAATAACAGAAAACAATGAAAAAATAACCCTAACCTTTTATTAGTTTATATTTAAACATTTTATCCAAATGTTTAGAATAACCATTCGTAATGACAGCATCTTGCTTACGATGAAGCTTGCTATTTTCGTGTAAAATTATGTAACGAAACATTCTTGTTTAAGTACATTTATGTAATTAAGAGAAGATAAAATGTAAATAATCTGTCATCTTTTGGCTGGCGGACACCAACAAAACGAGTAAAGAAACGCATCAGCGTAGCATTCGTAAAGCGTTGGTGCCTGTAAAAAAAAAAAAGACTCGAAAGGACTTGAAATTCCAAGTTTCAGACTCGAGACTTGACTTGACGGTTGCCTGTCTTGACTCGAGACTTGACTTGAGTTGACTGTCTTTGCTTGAGACTTGACTTGGGACTTGAGGATAAAGACTTGGACTTACTTGAGACTTGCAAAACACTGACTTGGTCCCACCTCTGGCCATTCCTCTCTCATTCTTTAGGTTGTCATTTTTAGCTTGCGCATTGATTACCATGAACGAACAACTGTGCTAGATGGCTATAGGATTACTGAACAGGGTATCTGTATTAGAAGGATGATTCTGTTCAGTAGAGGAAGATTCACATTGGCCCGAGACCTAAGCAAGACCATGGTGCTTGAAAACATGCTGTTCTTCTTTGCAATTAACTTATTACTGACAACTAAGACAGTGCCGGTGGAGACTTCTTCATTCATCATCACAGCATTACTAAAGAAGAAATACACCTCACTCCTCAGACCAGTCATATGGAGGGAGATTTTGTTTTCTGTTGTCTCAAGAAACTGTGAACCTTACTTTAAGGGCTATATAAAATTCTATGCTACTGCTATCATAAATGTGAGCAACCCACTCCAGTCCTGATCCAGGAGGCTGTCTGAGTCGGTCGAGCCAGTAGTTCTGAATGTGAATCCAGATGCAGTACATGTCAGTGTGTGACAGGTTCGGGTTAAAGGACAGCTCAAACTGAAAGAAAAAAAAGTAAATTGTATTTTATTAGTTAAATCCACTCACGCTCTCCACACTCATGAGAAAATAATTAAATCTGCAAAGCTGCATAATACTACAGATATGTGTCACGGTACGGGGGTTCCCCCTGCCAGTCGCCCCCATCCACAGCAGCAGTGGTCCTGTTGATGTTGTTGCATTGTGTTCATCCCTCAGATGGGCGGGGCCTATTATCAGGCCACCACCTGACAGTCGTTTGTTTGTCTATATGTTTTGTCTTTGTACCAGTTGACAGGTTTTTGGTTTGTGCACCTTATTCATGAAACCCTCCTTTTTCCCTGAGACTTGCCCCCGCCACCACAGATGTAGTTTATCAATTCCAGAATGTTCAATCCCTGCTGTTCCGTTCAACCAGATACAGCAGAGCTGAGAGTCAGAGATGCTCCTGGATTTAGTGAGAAATGCCTAATAGGAACATTAAAGATGAGGTCTAACATTCCACGTTCTCACTATTTGCTCCAGCTGTAGCTTCTCTGTATTCAGTGACATTGACTTTCACATTGGTTTTAGTACAGCTGCTTCACCAACTACAGTCACTGTGTCTGTCGAGCACAGTAATAAACAGCAGTGTCCTCTGCTGTCAGACTCTTGGCCTCTAAGAACTGTGTGCTGGAGGGAACGTCCTCAGTCATGGTGAACTGTCCTGTTATGGAGTCGGCATATGTTGCATCATTGTTGCCAGTATTCATCCTGCCCATCCACTCCAGACCTCTCCCTGGTTTCTGCCTTATCCAGTGGATGTTGTAGCTAGTCATGCTATAACCACTTATTTTGCAGGTGATCTTCACATGTTCTCCAGGTCTCTTAACCTCAGCAGGAGACTGGTCCAGTTGAATCTCAGCATGACTAATATCTTATCAAAATAGAAGAAAAAACTCAGAAAGATTCATAAAAATGTCAATGCAACATTTCCCACTTGAAAGATGCAACTTACCTGCTGATAACATTAGTATATAGACACAACACCAAATAACCCATAAGCCCATATCAAACTCTTTTATCAATAAAAGTTTTAATATTTATTTATAATGTCATGTGGTGTGAGCAATAACTCAGTAAGGAGACTGACTAGTAATTATATAACTGGAAGTCAATTGTACATTTGCATATTCACTCTCTAAGCCAATAGACAGAGTTTGGGAGTGAACCTAGCCAATCAAATGCTCCTCCTCAAAGACATACAGGAACAAGCTTAGTTGTTGATGCATTTCTTTTATCCTTTCATACTACTATTACTATTAAATAATAACAACAAGAAGAAGAAACTACTTCATTATCCATATTGTTTACCATGCTCATAGATCCTAATAAAAGAGCTTTACAGAATATTCAAGAAAATTAAATGTTCATTAAAAAAGAGAAATAGGGTCTTGAATCAGGCCACCTGAAACATGAAACATATTCACTGTTTGTCATTTTGACTTGTTTGTCTGTGTCTGGCTCCACCCCTCGTGTCCCTCATGTCTTTATTTTGGTTTTATTTCCGTATGTTTGTTCTTGTTTTTGTTCATGCCCTTGTTACTAGAAGCCCTGCCCCCTGTAAGCACTGTCAGCTGGTCCTTGTTTAGTTTTGTTAATCAATGTGTGTATTTAGTCCTCTAGTTTTGAGTCATGGAGTCGGCATATAGAGGATCTGAGCTGCTACCAGAGTTTATTTTCCTAATCCACTCCAGTGCTCTTCCTGGTTTCTGCCGTATCCAGTAGATGTAGTAATCAGTCATTGTAAAGCCACTAATTTTACAAGAGATTTTGATTCTCTTAGGTTGCTTTATAACAGCAGGAGCCTCATCCATCCATGTGATACTGCACAAAAACTGTAAAGATGTTAATGGTACAAACAGATAAAGGTACCGTTTGTTAGCATCATCATTAAGATGCAGAATCGAGTAATACTTAGTCCCATAATTAATATATTCGCAACCAGTAGTCTACCTCATCTGAATACTAGGGCTGTCATGGTTACTCACACCTGAATCCACTCTACTAAACACTTTGTGTACAAATACCTTTCTTGGTCCATAGACAGGTCACATATTGCCATTACCTTGTGTGTGCATACCAAGGGTTTATATCTCTGAGCCTTTCTCTCTGTATGATCTCTGCACGTGTTTTGCTGACCTTGTCTTGGTCCTCCCAAGGTTTCTTCCTAATCCCCACCCTATAGGGAGTTTTTCCTCGCCACTGTCACCTTTGGCTTGCTCATTAGGGATCTGGACCCATACGATTGTAAAGCTGCTTTGTGACAACGTGTGTTGTGAAAAGCACTATATAAATAAATTGGACTTTGACTTTGACCTTGTCTTTGCCCTTTTTTGGATAAGTTTGCTGTTTTTGGAAATTCTAAATTTTTGACCTTTTGCCTGTCTGTGTTACGCCTTCTTGGTTCAGACTGTCTGTTTTTATCTTATTTAAAATACCTGCACATGGATCCAACCCAGTATCCTGCTTCTGGCTTGTTACAGAGAGTGAAATAGGCCTTGAGTGGGTGTGTGCACAGGGGTGGGCGTGTCCTGGGGCCGAAGTACCACGACAGCCACAACGAAGAACTTACAAAAATGCAATTGTTGTTCACTTTATAAACAACAATGTAAATTGTTTTTACTGGTATGATGGATCATAAATCAAAATATAGAGGATTATCTGCTTAGATTATTTATACTTGTCATTTATCATTAGCCTTGTCTGGTCATTGATTTGGCCAGAAAAAAATTTGTATGAAGGAATATACATTTGTCAACCATTTCAGGTACGTAAAGTTGTTCCCCTAAATCCTGCTGCATCTTCAGTGCTCCTGTCTGGGTGGTAGGGAACTAGTGGAATGTGTTCTAGTGGAATGTCAGGGTAAATCTATGACTACATCATGACTCGGTGATTTCTCCATCACTCAGGATTATTCTGTTTGTGTTGACTTGGAGATAAATGGAATATTATTTTCAGTGAGTCTTAATAAATCCTACAGAATAATTGATTTATTTCAATAAGATACTTTTCTTCACAGTGCCTTTGAATGTTATATAATTGCTCTTTATTTAATTTTTTTTGTAATATAGTAACTTTTGTTATGAAATCCATCATATTTGTTTCTGTCACGTATGGCCTCGCCCCCTCCCTTAGCTGTCACTCCGGGTTCCCTCGTGTCTGTGTTCCTTGCCTGTTTGTCCCGCCCTGCTCGTTCATCTCGATTCCTCGTTTGTTACCACGCCCCCATGTCATTGCCATCACCTGTTCCTTGTTTTAAGTTGTGTATATATAGTCCCTGAATGTCCCATGTCCCTCGTTGGTTGTTTTGGATGTTTGGTTTATTGTGGTGTGTTCCAGCCTTATTTCTGATCGCTAGTGATGGCAAACCGAAGCTTTCTGAAGCACTGAAGCTTTCCTCCGAAATGAGTTGAAAAAAGGTTAATTACTCGAAGCTTCATGACACAGTGCACAGTACCGGCATCTGGTGGCCAAAACCATGAAGTGCTTCATGTGTGGCACTTTTGAATAGTAGTATACATGGAAATAGTAGCCCCCCATTTAATTTTGATGTCCAAGGTCATTCTTTTCTTTAATTTAACAGTTTAATATATTTCACCAGTAGAGGGTACCGGTACCATATTCACCACTAACTGCCGCTCTAGCGAACGCACCGAGTGGTAACCTGCCGTTTTCTCTGTTGTGCAGGTAAGGGTGGTAGGCTAAATGATATAAAATGAGAGCGAATATGAGATGATTCTTGTGCAGTGTAAATGGTGGACTCTTGGTCCGAGGCAGTTGTGGTAACAGGCTGCAGAGCGGGTTTATGTCTGTAAGCTCAAGCTAATGGTATGATCGGACAGGCTAATGCTAGGCTGTGGAGCGCACATGGTCGTATACCTGAACTAGTTAAGTTAGTTGGCCGGGATTAGCATCCGTGCTAACGATATAGCTGTGTTTTAAACTAAACTGCACTATATATATTTTCTGTTTACTGGAGGAAATGTCAAATACTTGTTGTTCATTTAATTAAAACGGAGTTCATTTGAAGATGCAATTCATAAGAGTACTAAAAGAGGTTAAAACTGATTTAAGATGGCGGTTAAGGACACGGTAAACCGGGATAAAAGTTTAGACTAATACTGGTTTATACAGTAAACTACATTCTGGTTATTTGGTGAGTTCATGATAGCGATGTTTGTAGACATAAAACTGTAAAAGTGCAGAGACATTAATGTAATTGATGATTATTGATTGAAGTGATGATAATGCAAATTGTTAAAATAATATTGTTTTATTATTTGCATTTACAATACGTCTTGTGTAACTGCCGCTCTGACCGACAGAAGTAGTCGGCCAGTCAGTAGCGAACGCACCGAGTGGTAACCTACCGTTTTCTCTGTTGTGCAGACAAAATAAATATGTTGCACCTGGGATGAGTTGGCCCATCATTTTCAGAAGTGTAACACATGTATCTTGTGGTTTGAAGACAATGGAACTCTTTTTTTTAAAGCATAAACTGTTTAAATGCATTAAAATTTTGACATTTGTTGTTTCAATAAAGGCAACTGATAAACTACATTGTTTGTTGCAAAACAATGTTTTCCAAATCTCACTGCTGGGTTGAGCATAATGCTGAGAAAAAGGAGTGATGGCTGAATAATAAAATGCATTTCATCACAATGTATCACTGTAAACTTCAAAAATTCTTAGAAAGACCTTTAAGCAGGTCTTTTGATAACTTATTTATATTTATCACTTATGTGGGTTTGCTGTATGAGGTTGTTTTACAATTTTATGATCATGGATGTGGAAGTAGTCAGTGCTTTTTCAGTGGGGCATTGAACATTTTATTTTTATGGTGGGTGGTCATGATTGTGAACATGGGTAATGATTGTGCATAACTACTGTTTTTCTACTGTGCTGGGGCTAAGTTGGTTTATTTTTTTATTAACAATGTCTTAGCATTGATGAGGTGTTGTTGTTATAAGCCAACTGCTGAGAGCAGACCAGGCACTTCACCTGAAACAGAACATTTTTTAAATTTTACAACCTAAAATTCACACAGTGATTTTAATATTATGAAAGAGAAAATTTGATAATGGTGCACATCTTAGTATCCAAAACAATTAAAAATGTTTTAGTGATTTGATGACATGAAACACTACACACAGAAATGTGATGGATTTTATACATGTAAAATATAATTTTTATATGCACCAATTATTTTCATAATTGGTGCACAGCCTATTATCTAACAGACTTACAAAGTGTCATTAATTGCTATTAATAAGGTAATTGTCTTTATTCTTATTGTTACGGAACCGCTCCGGACCCTTCCCTGTGGGCGTGTCGTTATATCCATGTTTGTACTTCCGTGGGTGTGGGGCGTTTGTGAGCGTGTTCGTTAGTATCACCTGTGCCTTGTCTCGAGGTCACGTGGGTCTGTGTGATTCACCTATTTAATGTGCGTTCGCGCAGTGTCTTGTGCTCGTCTTTGTCTAAAGTTTCGTGTCTGCGCGAGTGTTGTGTTTGTGCTGCTCGCGCTCCATCCGGAGCTTCACGTATTTGAGTGAGATTAAATGTTCAATGTTCACCGCAAGACGCTAGTCGTGTCTACTCCTTCCTCCAGCACCACAGCGTCACACTTATAATTTTTTTAATAACCTTATTTGATGGCAAAAGTTCGAAGTGTTTCCAGACTTCAGAACAGCCTCTTTTTGGCAATGGTTCCATTCTACTTGCTAATTTCTCTCTCTCTCTCTCTCTCTCTCTCTCTCTCAATTCAATTCAATAATGCTTTATTGGCATGAATGTAACAAGGTACACTATTGCCAAAGCAGGCAAACAATATACAAATATATATCATAAAAATACAAATGAATATAAATCAATACACAAAATAATAAAACTACTATTACGCTACTACTACCACTAATTGTGACGATCGGGGTGGAGCGAAGGACGAGACACAGAATCCTTGCAAATACGTCACTTTTAATCGTTTGCACACAGATTGCGCAATTGTGCACGAGGAACATTTGACACTTACACAGAAACGTGTAGACTCTAGACAACGACGAGCACAGGACACTGCGAGCGCACATTAAATAGACAAACCACATTAGCCCCACGTGATTACGAGACGAGTCACAGGTGAGACAGATTATTCACACGACATGCCATAACCACGGATATCCATAGACGCAGACGATGCACGTAGACTACGTAAACACACGCCCAAAAGGGAGGAGCCGGGGTCCTCAACGTGACACTAATCAGTCCCCCCAGGATTTCGCGGGCCTTTTTTGTGATTGTTGCGGGCTAAAATGTTTGATGTTGCGGGTGTTTTTCAAAAAAATTGCGATGCAAGTTGCGGTGTGTTTTTGTTGTGATTACATTGCAATAGGGAGTAAATGTTGTGGGAAACTTTTGATTTTCTCTTTTTGTGATTTGAATTGAGTGTTAAATGAAAGTAATAAAAGTTATTACTGAAAAACTTGATTAAAAGAGACATTGAGAATTAGTCATACAATACAACTTTATCAGGGCTCCAAGAAATCTAAAAAATAGGCTTTATTTACCCAAATAAACCTGTAAAAACACCTATTAATACTATTAATAGACCTGGTTTATTCATATATACATACACACAGACACACATTTATAAGATTATATTGTTTTTGATATTGTGCTTGATATGGTTACAAAAGGTAAAAATAACGGACCCCTCACAAATTCAGAGCATGTGCAGAGGTGACAGACGTACCTTAAAAAACAAAGCAAGGTTTGTCTTAAGGTCGGCATAAATAATGCAGTGACACCACAACATTTAAGATACTATCACAGTTCTATGGAAAGTATTATACTTCTTCCTGTGTTATGGTGATCTGCTGATTAGGAAATTGCCATTTGCAAACTTTTTTACAACTTGTTTCTTCACATATAAAAGTGTGCGTTGTGATGTGGTATGCGGTGGGGGGTGGGGGGGGTGTGTTTTTGTCAAGGTACGTTGCATTTATCCAGTACTGTGAGTATCTTGCACAGTAATACACAGCTGTGTCTTCAGGCTGCAGATTCTGTCCTTGTAGAGTCACTGTGCTGCTGGAGGCATCTTTAGAAATACTGAACTTGCTTTTCAGAGAATCTTTTTTATAAGTGTTCCCACCCCCCCAAATGTGATTGATCCACTCCAGAGTTTTCTCTGCAGGCTGCCGTATCCAGCCTGTCGCATAGTTATCATCGGTAACTGAATAACCTGATACTTTACAGTTGATAGTCAGAGATCCTCCTGGATTTATAACCAATGAACTTGGCTGAGTTAGGTCAAGATCACATTTCACACCTAGAAAAAATTACAATACAATTTTAATTGCTTGTTTAAACAAATGTAAATAAGCTAAATGTAAATAATTATATTGATAAAATTCAAGGACATTACATGAGACTTACAGATTGCTGCTGTCATTATCAGTATAAGAGATAAGTAGATCATGGTTGTATGTGAGCTCTGTTGAAGATGCTGCTGTGATCTCCACTGGGGTGAAAGGATGAAGGTCCTTTCATACATACAGGAAGACTGAGTCATTTTGCATAATCTAAAAGTCACGATTTAAATAATTTAGCGGGTGATGCATTTAAATAGCAGATGGGTATAATTTCATGACTAGACATGTCTCTCTGCCAAAGGTAAAGATTTTTTGAAAAATGAATAAATCAGTTTGAATTATTGACCATTTTACAGAACCATTGGAAGAAAACTGTAAAATAAAACTGCAGAGATCATTTACCTTCAACCTTTTTTTAAACCAATTTTCCACTTTATTAAATTTGATTGTTTAGTCATTGTTACACTCGAGGGGGGAGGCACGACGAGTGATAAACGGTGCAACATAGAACGTTTAATAAATAGACACAACACGGTAAGCTCCGTGCGGAGGGCGAGTACAATTAACAGACTCTCACACAGGCACGAAACTTTAGACAAAGACGAGCACAAGACACTGCGCGAACGCACATTAAATAGGTGATTTAACACAAACCCTCGTGATCTCGAGACAAGGCACAGGTGAGACTACGAACACGCTCACGAACAACCCACACCCACGGAAATATATACATGGACATAACGACACGCAGACAACATAGCGGTACGCCCACAGGGAAGGGTCCGGGACTGTCACCGTAACAGTCATTTTCTTGTCATGGTGGAGAGGTTAATGTTCTCAATTGCTCACTTGTATAAAAAAAAAAAAAGATAAAATGTAAGTTGCTCTGGATAAAGGTGTCTGCCAAATACCGTAAATGTAAATGTAATATCACTTTGCACAGCATTTATACGGTGTATATAGTGTGTGTGTGTACAAATTGTACATTTGGAGAGAGAGCAAGAAAAACAATGCAACAACAAACTGCTAAAACATATTCACTGTGATGTCACAGGGTTTTATTGAAGGTAATTTTGTTAGATATTTGTCTCGGGTGTTTTGGTACAGGCCTGCTGCACATGTGCACTGCTGTGTCTCTCTGGCACAGTAATATACAGCTGTGTCCTCAGTCTCAAAGTTTTGGCCACGTAAAAACACGGTGCTGCTGGATGTGTACTGGCTGACACTGATCTTATTCTTCATTGAGTCTTTGACATTAGTGCTACCACCACTACACTGATAGCCAAGCCACTCCAGTGATTTTCCAGTGGGTTGCCGTATCCAGTGAACACAGTAGCTTGACACCGAGATCTTACAGGAGATGGAGAATGACTCTCGAGGTTTGACCACCACAGAGGCTGTCTGAGTGAGCTCCACACAGCCAACCCCACCTGGAGAATGACAGTAACACAACAGACACGTCGAGCTTAAAACACACACCTTTCCAGTTCAGACACAGTAATTGACCTGAGACACTTACAGAAAGCTGCGGTCCCCAACAGCAGCAGTGCTGATGAGAGCATTGTTGATGGATTTGACCTGGAAGTGAAATGCAGCGGCTCAGCCCCTCTCCTCCTCCTCAGCCCCACAGCCCTTATATGGAAGAGGGACTGAGTAGCATTTGCATAAAGTGGAACTCAAACATCATCGCAAAGGGATCATTCTGTGTTGGGGAACAAATTTGTCATGTCCAGAGCAACTCTTTGCAAGCCATTTATTGATTGTCTCTTATCTTTAGACACACGATGATAAATAAATATATAATACTGATTTGAATACTTGAGACAGGATGTTCAGTGTTATCTGCTAAAGTTTGACTGCTATTTTCTCCATTCTCTAAGTGAAATCAGTCTTGTTAGCATTATGTGTTGCGCTTGGTAACATCTGTATATTCAAGTGTGTGTCTATCGTGTCCTTTGTCTATATCTGAACTAAGCTTACTTGAAGTTTTTGTTGCTAATAATATAGGAGCTTGCTGCGATAAACTATTAGTGGGACTACAAATAAATATCAGTTTTATTTATGTGAATGTCAAACAAGTAAGAACTCGGTCACAGTTCTCAGTGTGGCTCCTGCAGTTTTGTGTTTTGTTGTCTGCAGTGAGATATGTGAATTTTCCCCAATCAGGACAGCGACATTCAAAGTAATCAAATGTGATGGTTTACTATGTGGTAATGAACCAAACCAAGAGGTATATTACTCAGTGTGAAGGCATTAATAATGGATGTATGAGAGTGTGTGAATAAGAGACCCAGGCTTAGTACTCAGCACACAGGACACACCACTCATGCCACATTTGACCTGGTGTTCAACCTGCTTCCCCTTCCCTAAGATACATTTATTTGCTGAACATTAGCACCACCTATTGTTACCTTCTAATGAACAAGCTTACATATTGCTGTTGATAAAGTAATGTTAACTGGTTATGATATTGTGAATGAGTGCAATCACAGCAGCAATGTACAAATATTTAATCAAATATTTGATCATATCATATAAGGACAACAGGAATGTGCACTGATGGCAAAGCACTGGACTGTGTGAGGTCAACACAGCGAACAACTGGAAAAACAACAAAAACATGCATTTATGTAATGTCACCCATCAATCTCAATACAGTCCCATAATCCAGAAAGGCATGTTATGATAGTTGCCTCTTAAACCAAACAGACTCACTGGACATTCTGGTGAGCAGATACAGCAGTATTGCCACAGACAGCATGGTCACTCAGGGTTGTGTTGAGGCTGATGGAGAGGGAGGAGCTGCTCTAATGTGCTGTGCACAGTTGATGAGGTCAGCACAGTCACTCCATCTCTCTGCTGTTGCTTTATGTGAGGGACCAGTGATTTGCATAAAGGCTATGAAACCAGTTTTTACAGAGACACTCAAACCTTCTCAAATACAAATATGGAGATGCTTAGTCTACACACATACTTTAATCAACATTCAATGATGAGGAATAATATATAATTACAAATGTAATTGTTTCTTTCAGTGAGTGTAATAAAATGTATATTGGATGGACATACGAATGTGAAAGGCATTTTTGGGCAGCTGGCCCAAAAATGGTTGGTTGAGGTTCAGGTGTGTGTGGTTCAGGTTCAGGTGTGTATGGTTCAGGTTCAGGTGTGTATGGTTCAGGTTCAGGTGTGCATGGTTCAGGTTCAGGTGTGTATGGTTCAGGTGTGTACGGCTCAGGTTCAGGTGTGTATGTTTCAGGTTCAGGTGTGTATGTTTCAGGTTCAGGTGTGTATGGTTCAGGTGTGTACGGCTCAAGTTCAGGTGTGTATGGTTCAGGTTCATGTGTGTATGTTACAGGTTCAGGTGTGTATGGTTCAGGTGTGTATGGTTCTGGTTCAGGTGCGTATGGTTCAGGTGCGTATGTTGAGATGAACATATAAGCAGTATGAGATCACAGATTGTTTTTGCATCTGCTTCAGACTTTGCTAAGCCTGCTGCCTTATTGGTGGATTCTGCAGTAAACCTGGATTTTTTGTCCACTGTATTGTTACTGCTTCTTGATTTCACATATTTATACTGTGGCCCATATACTTTTTAAACTGTGGTCACTGGAGAAGTTTCAGTTGAAGACTCACTGGCACGTGAGCTACGTACATTTAAATCAACGGTGGTTTGAATTCATGTCCACTCAGTCTGTATTATCTATCTTCTTGCATGGCTCCACCCAAGACGATTGGATACAGGCACCTGCAGGCACCTGGGGGATGGTCTGGCTGCAGGTGGATGTGCTGATACCAGGGTTCACCTGGGGAGTAACACTGCAGTCGGAGCCTACAATACCAGCATCACTGCTCCGACACGGAATGAAAGCCTGGCATTCATCAACAGACATTTACAGTGACAATATCAAAACCCAGAACTTTCAATTCTACCTTTTACCTAGTCTGATTGTGTGAATTATGTGTGACTTGTGTATTTGTGTGTTAACGGGCCGCCCAATGGAGGATGGGTTCCCTTTTGAGTCTTGGTTCTCCCAAGGTTTCTTCCTATTCCCCACCATCATAGGGAGTTTTTCCTCGCCACTGTCGCCTTTGGCTTGCTCATTAGGGTTCTGGACCCATAGTATTGTTAACCTTGTAAACCCTGTAAAGCTGCTTTGCGACAACTTGAGTTGTTAAAAGCGCTATACAAATAAACTTTGATTGATTGATTGATTGAAGACTGCAGTTATTAAAACTTAATGCAGAATTAAAATGAACAATATGTAAACTGTTGTTAAACCTGCTCTCTCTTCCCTAAAATGTTTCATTTCATGAACACTAGCGCCACCTATTGAGTGGAATTAAAAGCAAATTTCTAATGGAGAAGCTTTCATATTACAACCAAGTAATGTTATTTGCTTATTTATCCTGTACAAACATCTTGAAGGCTCCATGTCTGAGGATTCTTGCATGTACAGTGTGGAAGTCTTTTTTGTACAGCTCTGCCTCTGCTTTCTCTCACTGTGACTCTAGCACAGTAATACACAGCAGTGTCCTCACTCTTCAGATTGTTCATCTGTAAGTACAGCTGACTGCTGGAGTCGTCTCTGGAGATTGTGAACCTCCCCTGGGCTGACTGGGAATAGTAGAGCTGAGACGTGGATGTTCCAATAGTAGCAACCCATTCCAGTCCTTTCCCAGGAGCCTGTCTGACCACAGCTGCCCACCGCCCACTGAGTGTGAATCCAGAAGTTCTACAGATCAGTTTATGAGCTTCTCCTGGTCGTTTCACCACAGCTTCAGACTGGGTAAATGTCTGGCACAGAAAACCTGTCACAGTAAAAACCTGTTAATATAGCAAAGTATTGTGGGAAAAAATAGTTATTCAAAACTTGGTCATGAATTTTGGCTCACCGTGAAGAAACACTGTAATCAAGAACACATTCACATGTATCTCCATAGTGGGTAAATTGTTCCTCATTTCAAAGTTGCCACAAGTTAGGCAATGTGGCTGGTAATGCACAGCTGAAAACTCATCACCTCTTATAGTGACATGAATTTGCATTAATCCCACCTCTGCCTTGAAATGCCACTAGAGGACATGAGACAACACACTCAGACAATTACATCAGAGTGACGCTGGAAGCATGTTAGAATACAGACGCATGCAGACTCACCTTTAACGAGAGTGTTTTATTAGACAGTGTTGTCCTGCAACAGTCCAGGCATCAAAACCAGTGTGGCAGCAAAGGTACAAAAACATAATCCAAGCTCATAGTCAAAATCAGTCAGATGCAAAAATACCACCAATAATCATATCCAGGAAAAGTAGAAAGAGGCTAATCCAACAGACAAAAGTGAAAAACAAACCAGATCAAACCATGTAGACCAAAACAGTTATGACCACTCAGTATGATTCTTAACAGCATAGTCAGCAGTACTTCACAATGACACTGAATGTGTAGTAAGGCTTTATAGCACATGGTAGTAATGTACAGGAGTAGAACTAATAATTAGTAGAAGTAGAACGAGACAAATGGTGCTGGGAATTATGGGAAGTGGAGTTCCTGTAGCATGGTCACGGGACAAACATCCTATAGGACTTTCACATTATTCTCTATTCATGTGAAATCCTATTTATTAATTAGTTAAATTGCTATTTTTAAGCATTCCTTATTTCCCTCTACTATGTCACAGTTCGCATGATTTCTTAGATCAGAGCCATCAGGCTGGAAAAAAGTAAAGAGGAATATTTGAGCATATTAACTCTTTTATTTTACATTTACTTATTATGACAGACATTTGACATACGACAGAATTGAGTTTTGTTCATGTTTGTTGATGGGTTTTAGCTTGCAGATTCTGTCTTGTGAGTTCTTCTGTATTGTGTTTTTGAAGATGTCCTATCATAAACATTGGGTTGATTTATGCCAAAGCCTTTTAAGAAACTGGTAAGAAATAATGTGTATAGAAAAAACTGCCTGATGTTATCAGACTGAGATACTGTTGCATAATTTTTTAACAAAAGTAAAAGTGGTGGAACTTACATGAAATTACTAATATTAAAATACAACAGCTTAGATTATCATGTTCAAGCTCTGAACCACATTTGTTAAATGATTTGTTTGGTCTGGTTATTCGTGCCTCAGTAACTCCACTAGCTCATGGTCTAACGGTTTTTGAGCAGTTCATTGGCCTGTTGTGTCACAGTGACTCTCATGCACAGTAATAAACAGCCGTGTCTTCAGTTTTCAGACTCTTCACCTGCAGGTACAGCATGTTTTTACTGGTGTCTTTAGTGATGGAGAACTGGCTCTGGAGAGACTAGGCAAATATAGTGCCTGTGCCATAATCGATGAGCCCAATCCATTCCAGTGCTTTTCCTGGTTTCTGACGGATCCAGTGCATCCAGTAGCTGCTCATTAAAAATCCCGACACAGTACAGGACAGAGTGGTGGACTCTCCTGGTCTCCCCACCACAGAGTCAGAGGAGGTCAACGACTGACCATAAACACCTGAAAAATGGAAAATTACAGATGTCAAAAGAAATTTAATATTAAAAGTTCCTGTTAAAAGGTTCTTGTTATGATTAGAGGTTTCTCACATGAAACAAAAGTAAGAAGAATTCCATACTGCAGCATATTCATCACTACAATCTCAATGTCTTCAGTGAGAGAAATCAGACATACCAGTGGTTCAGTAGGTAAAGCCATTTATATCTGTGTCCTAATGAGGGGGTGTGTGCTTAACCCTGACACAGGTCAAGAATACAAATTGCTCATTATATATGTAAATTTGCATTGCACTGCACATTACAACTGCAGGTGTGTTGAGGATTTATATCTACAATATCATTTAGAGGTCAAAACAAGGGAGAACCTTGGATGAAGGTAAGTATTAATGAATCTCTTGAATGAATTTGTTATTGAATTTGTTATTGATATTTTCACCACTGTGGGAACACAACAACATATTCAATCATTTGTTTTTCTACCATTAAACAGACAGGTCTCTGCAGACATTCAGTACCATCATTCCTCAGCATCTGATTGGATGGTTGAAAGTGCTCTGCCTGAACACTTTGTTCTGCAACTGGAACTTGTGACTTCAGTCAGTCCAGATTGGGAGCTCCACGCAGTTACACAGTGATCACCTAGCAGGGAATCTCATTTAGACCCTCCACATGTTTTCAAGATAATACTGCAGCCAGAAATAACTCAGAAATAATGTAGAATGTTTGAACATTTCTTATAACACAGAACATGATTTTGTTATTGTGTCTCTAAGACACTCTAAGTATGTGTCTTCACTCCTCAGACTCGTCATATGGAGGGAGATTTGGTTTTTGCTCTTGTCTCTAGAGTTTGTGAACCTTCCTTTAAGGTTTGAATAAAATTTGATGCTACTGCTGTCATAAATGTAGGATATCCACTCAAGTCCTAATCCGGGAGGCTGCATAAATGTCAGTGTGAGACAGGCTCAGGTTTAAGGAAAGTAAATGTGCTGAGTTAGTGTCTGAACCGTCACACCTGCAAAAATAGGAAAACAGAAACTGAAAGAAAAATACTAAATTACCGGTATGTACACTACCGTTCAAAAGTTTGGGGTCACCTAGACAATTTTGTGTTTTCCCTGAAATCTCATACTTTTATTTATCAAATGAGTTGCAAAATGAATAGAAATATAGTCCAGACATTGACAAGGTAGAAATAATGTTTTTTTTTTTTTTTTTTTTTTTTTAATAATTTTCTACTTTAAACTTTGCTTTCGTCAAAGAATGCTCCCTTAGCAGCAATTACAGCATTGCAGACCTTTGGCATTCTAGCTGTTAATTTGCTGAGATAATCTGGAGAAATTTCACCCCATGCTTCCAGAAGCCGCTCCCACAAGTTTGACTTTTTTCGTACCATACGGTCAAGCTGCTCCCACAACAGCTCAATGGGGTTGAGATCTGGTGACTGCGCTGGCCACTCCATTACCGATAAAGCACCAGCTTTGCCTGCTTCTTCTCTAAATAGTTTGTGCATAATTTGGAGGGGTGCTTTGGGTCATTGTCCTGTTGCAGGATGAAATTGGCTCCAATCAAGCGCTGTCCCCAGGGTATGGCATGGTGTTGCAAAATGGAGTGATAGCCTTCCTTATTTAAAATCCCTTTTACCTTGTTCAAATCTCCCACTTTACCAGCACCAAAGCAACCCCAGACTATCACATTACCTCCACCATGTTTGACAGATGGTGTCAGGCACTCTTCCAGCATCTTTTCAGTTGTTCTGCATCTCACAAATGTTCGTCTGTGTGATCCAAACACCTCAAACTTTGATTCATCTGTCCATAACACTTTTTTTCCAATCTTCCTCTGTCCAATGTCTGTGTTCTTTTGCCCATATTAATCTTTTTCTTTTATTAGCCAGATATGGCTTTTTCTTTGCCACTCTGCCCTGAAGGCCAGCATCCTGGAGTCGCCTCTTCACTGTAGACGTTGACACTGGCGTTTTGTGAGTACTATTTAATGAAGCTGCCAGTTGAGGACCTGTGAGGCGTCGATTTCTCAAACCTGACACTCTAATGTACTTGTCTTCTTGCTCAGTTGTGCAGCGGGGCCTTCCACTTCTCCTTCTACTCTGGTTAGAGCCTGTCTGTGCTCTCCTCTGAAGGGAGTAGTACACACCATTGTAGGAAATCTTCAGTTTCTTGGCAATGTCTCGCATGGAATAGACTTCATTTCTCAGGACAAGAATAGACTGTCGAGTTTCAATTGAAAGTTGTTTTTTTCTGGCCATTTTGTGAGTTTAATCGAACCAACAATTGTAATGCTCCAGATTCTCAACTAGCTCAAAGGAAGGTCAGTTTTATAGCTTCTCTAATCAGCAAAACTGTTTTCAGCTGTGCTAACCTACTTGCACAAGGGTTTTCAAGGGTTTTCTAAATATCCAATAGCCTCCTTACAGAGTTAGCAAACACAATGTACCATTAGAACACTGGAGTGATGGTTGTTGGAAATGGGTCTCCATACATCTATGTAGATATTGCATTAAAAACCAGATGTTTACAGCTAGAATAGTCATTTACCACATTAATAATGTATAGAGTGTATTTTTGATGCATTTAATGTTAGCTAAATTGAAAAAAAAACTGCTTTTCTTTCAAAAATAACATTTCTAAGTGACCCCAAACTTTTGAACGGTAGTGTATATTAGTTAAATCATCTCTTTCTATGCTCACCTATAAGAAAAATAATCAAATCCAAAAACAATGAAAGTAGAAAGCTATTCAATATATGCCGGAAAATAATTTTGATAACTGTGTAATACTACAAATATGCATGTTACATACACTATTCCTTACTGAGAAGTTATGCCTGCCTGGACTGCCCTCTGGAGGTTGTGTTGGTGTAAATATGTAAAATGTGCACTAAAAGGTTTGCTAATTTGGATTTGTTTTTGTCACGGTGACAGCTCTGGACCCCTCCTTGTGGGTGTGTCGTTATGTCGTCTGCGTGCAGTTATGTCCATGTTTGTAGTTCCGTTGGTGTGGGTCGTCTGTGAGCGTGTTCGTAGTCTCACTTGTGCCTTGTCTCGTGATCACTGGGGAATGTGTTCAAGCACCTATTTGATGTGCGTTCGTGCAATGTCTCGTGCTCGTCCAGAGTCTTCCTTAAATGTTATATGTTTCACTGTTGCTTCGGTCGTCGTGCCTCCTCCTTCAATCGTCACAGAAAGACGAGCCATCAAAATGTTCGGATACGCGTCCTGTACGAAGAAGGGGAAGAAGAAGGCCAAGCACCGGCATGCGTCTTCCCCTGCGTCTGCACAGGCACGCGTAAAGGAAAAGAATGCCGAAGCCTTCTTCGAGGCTGCGTGGCGAGAGGGCTACCACGTGCTTCTGAGGGAGTCCATCCCCCTGGCGTACCCAGAAGAGGAATCCAGCGAGCCGAGTCCGACTCTTCTGCCTCTATTTGTTCAGAGGTGACCGTGAGGTCTGAGAAGGGAAGCCGGCCAGAGGAAGAGGCTCGGTCTACCTCAGAGGCAAGCAGGATGGTTTACTCACCCCACGTCACCTCGGAAGAGGCAATGTCACAGAGCCTGGTCACCTCTGAGGAAGAGGAGGAGATGGAGACGTCAGGGGGCAAACCAGTGCGGTCGCAGAGCCTATACACCTCCGAGAAGGAGGAGGAGAGGCCACGGGGAGTGCGAGAGAAGCCCGGCTGGGTCAGAGGGCTGACGTGGAGGTCCGAGGCACCCCCAGAGGTGTTTCTTCCTAATCCCCTTTTCCCTCTTGTGCCCTTTGTGTTTAATGTGTTAGTGTGTGGGCTTGTTAAGGTGCCCGTGTTCAATGTATTTTCCCATGTCTTCCCAAGGAGGGTGTTTTAGAGCTGTTCACGGTGGTTCCCACCATTGGGGGAGACGGCTCTCGGAGGCTCGTGATCCCGGCGGCTCCGGACCTGCCCGTCGGTGTAGGTTCGGGGCTTTCCAGCTGCGCGGGACGCTCCAGGAGTAGCGAGCCCCTGGTGGGGGGTTCTGTCAAGTCAAGTCAATGTCATGGTGAGGCGGCTCCCTACCGGTCGCCTCCGTCCACAGCGGCTGTTGTTGTTGTTGTTTTGTGACGTCGTGTGCGTCCCTCAGGTGGGCGGAGCCCGTGATCCGTCTCACCTGAGGGTCATTTGTTTGCCTATATATGTCTTGTCTTTGTACCAGTTGACCGCTGGTCATTATATCCTTAATTTGGAGATATTGCACGGGTTTTTGGTTTGCACACTTCTATTAAACCATTCTTTTTCCCTGAGACTTGGCTTCCTTTTTAGTTGCTCACCCTGCCCGTCACAGTCAACTTTATTTATAAAGTACATTTAAAAGCCACAAGGGCCAGCCAAAGTGCTGTACAATGCACTCGTACATATATGAATAAAAATTAAAATAAGAATATTTAAAAATACAAATACAAAAACACACACAACAATTATTTGGATCTAAGGCTCAATGTATCAAATAAAAATTAAGATTATATAAAATTAACCTGAGCATTTCATTTAATCATTTCTGTTGGTTTACCTTATGAGCACTGGAACGCTTGAGAATGCATATATGTTTTTAACTTGGACTTAAAAACATCTACTGTGGATGACGTCCTGATAGAGACAGGGAAATTATTCCAGTTTGGGTGCCGCAACAGAGAAGGCTCTGTCACCTTTCGCCTTGAGTCTAGAATATGGTACGACCAAGTGTAGCTGATTAATTGATCGTAGAGTTCTCTGTGGTGAGTACGGGCAGAGCAGGTCAGAAATGTAAGTGGGAGAGATTCCATTTAAGGCATTAAAAACAACCAGAAGAACCTTAAATTCAATCCTGAACTTAACAGGCAGCCAATGTAGGGAGGCCTACACTGGAGAAATGTGCTTGTCACGCCCGTAGCGCGGCGAAGGACGAGACAGACTCCTTGTTAGAACGGACGTAACGTTTAATGAATTTCACGATAAGCGCAGACAGCGCACGTAAAACAGGAACACACTCACAGACACGTATGTCTCAGACATCGACGAGCACAGGACACTGCGCGAACAAACCACATAAGCCCCACGTGATGACGAGACGAGCCACAGGTGAGTCGAATCAGCACAAGACACAACCGCACCCACGGAGATCCACAGACGCAGACGAGTAGACGCAGACGACGTAAACACACGCCCAAAAGGGAGGGGCCGGGATCCTCAACATGACAGTGCTCCCTTTTCTTAGTTCCAGTCAGGAGCCTAGCTGCTGCGTTTTGAACATCTTTAAAACTTAAAATAGATTTGAGCTTAGAAATTTTCCTTAGCTGATATAAACTGGCACTAACCACTGAGTTTATCTGCTTATCAAATGTAAGTTAGGTATCAAAGAAAACGCCGAGATTCCTGACGTAGCTCTGAGTATTCATTAATACTCACGGTGACAGCTCCGGACCCTTCCGTGTGGGCGTGTCGTTATGTCGTCTGCGTGCAGTTATGTCCATGTTTGTAGTTCCGTGGGTGTGGGTCGTTTGTGAGCGTGTTCGTAGTCTCACCTGTGCCTTGTCCCGTGATCACTGGGGAATGTGTTCAAGTACCTATTCAATGTGCGATCGCGCAATGTCTTGTGCTCGTCTTTATCTTAAAGTTCATGCCTGCGTGAGGGGACTGTTTTTTGTGCTTGCGCTATTGCGCTGGACTTCACCAGAATCTTCATTAAATGTTATATGTTTCACTGTTGCTTCGGTCATCGTGCCTCCTCCTTTGATCGTCACAGTTTTACACAAGGAAACATTTTCAAAAGGATCCTAGAATCTGTATAAAGTCTAAGAATCTTGTGTCTGAAGTGTTCTACAGACAGTCCAGTGTGTCATGGCTGTGTCTCTCTAACAGGTACAGTACACTGATGCGTCTTCAGTATGAATATTCTCTGCCTGTAGAGTCACTGTGATGCTGTTGTCATCTTTACTGAACCTATTTAAGTGATCCTGAAATAATACACTCAAATAATAGTTTTCTGAACTTACTGAAATAGTGAATTTGCTTTTCAGAGAATCTATGTGAATGTAAATGCCCCCGCCACCACAGATGTAGCTAATCAATTCCAGCATGTTGAATCCCTGCTGTTCTGTAGCTATCAGTAAATGAACAACCAGATACAGCAGAGCTGAAAGTCAGAGATGCTCGTGGATTAAGGAGGAAATTCTTATGTAATGTCCCAATCCTTTAGGATCAATAAAGCACTGTTTATTCATATTCATAAGTGAGAAATGCCTAATATGAACATTAAAGATGAGCTCTAGCAGTCCACATTCTCGCCATTTGTTCCAGCTGTAGCTTCACTGTGTTCAGTGACAGTAACTTTCACTTTGGCTTTAGTACAGCTGCTTCACCAACTACAGTCACTGTGTCTGTCGAGCACAGTAATAAACAGCAGTGTCCTCTGCTGTCAGACTCTTGGCCTCTAAGAACTGTGTGCTGGAGGGAACGTCCTCAGTCATGGTCAACTGTCCTGTTATGGAGTCGGCATATCTTGCATCATTGTTGCCAGTACTCATCCTGCCCATCCACTCCAGAGCTCTCCCTGGTTTCTGCCTTATCCAGTGGATGTTGTAGTTAGTCATGCTATAACCACTTATTTTGCAGGTGATCTTCACATGTTCTCCAGGTCTCTTAACCTCAGCAGGAGACTGGTCCAGTCGAATCTCAGCATGACTAATATCTTATCAAAATAGAAGAAAAAACTCAGATTCATAAAAATGTCATAGCAACATTTCCCACTTGAAAGATGATGCAACTTACCTGCTGATAACATCAGTATATAGACACAACACCAAATAACCCTTAGGCCCATATCAAACTCTTTTATCAATAAAAGTTTTTATATTTATTTATAATGTCATGTGGTGTGAGCAATAACTCAGTAAGGAGACTGACTAGTAATTATATAACTGGAAGTCAATTGTACATTTGCATCTTCACTCTCTTAGCCAATAGACAGAGTTTGGGAGTAAACCTGTAACGTATTGACCAGACAGAGAGGGATCCAACTGCGGAAGTATACCACTTTTATTCAAATGAGTCACGTTTACAAGAAACGGCACGAGTATCACTAGCGCTAGGTGCAGTAACAACAGCAGCGTTTTCGTGGGATGGTCAGGACGGTCCAGGGTCATAACGGGGGGGCAGAATCCGGGAGGTACAGGAGGGCTAGACAGGAGGCGAGGTCTGGAGAGAAAGCAAGGGTCAAAGCACAGGAACAGGCAATGGAAACGCTTGGTATGCTGCATGGGAACGGCAATACTTTGCGACGAGGAAGTGGTGGGAAGGTGTATATATGTGACTGAAAAGGGGGCGTGGTAATTAGTAGCAGGTGTAGCTGGGAGGGACATATCAGACGGCATTCCTTACAAAACCTAGCCAATCAAATTCTCCTCCTCAAAGACATACTAGTATAAGATGTATTCTTCACTCATTTCTTCTTTCTTTTCCTACTACTATTACTATTAAATAATAACAACAACAACAAGAAACTACTTAATACTGTGACGTTCGGGGTGGAGCGAAGGACGAGACACAGAATCCTTGCATATGACGGACGTCACGTTTATTCTTACAAGTAATTGCGCAATAGCGCACGTAGAACAGTAAACAGACACTGCAACGTGTAGACATTAGACAACGACGAGCAAAGGACACTGCGCGAGCGCACATTAAATAGACAAACCACATTAGCCCCACGTGATTAAGAGACAAGTCACAGGTGAGACAGATTATCACACGACATAACCATAACCACGGAGTTCCACAGACGCAGACAATGTGTCACGTATGACTGGCCCTCCTCCCGTAGCGTTCACTCCGAGTTCCCTCACGTCTGTGTTCCGTGTCTGTTCATCCCGCCCAGCTCGTTTGTCTTCGTGATTCCTCGTTTGTTACCATGCCCCTGTATTATCATTCACACCTGTCCCTTGTTTTCAGTCCCATGTATATAAGCCCCTGAGTCTCCCTTGTCCTTTGTCGGGTATTTTGATTCCTTGTACGTTTGTTCATGCTGTTGGTTCGTATACCTGATCCCGTGCTTTTGTGTTTCGTCCGTTTTATTCTGGTTCTCTGTGTCTCCCTGCCTGGTTGTGGTTCCCTGTGTTTAATATGCCTGTCTTCGCCTGTTATTCGGACTGCCCTCCCGCTATCGACCCGGACTGGCTTAGTGACGACGATTATGGATAATAAATCTCGCTCCTCTCAGCGTTTGTGTCCGTCTCCTCGCTCCGTGGCGCAAGCCACGTTACACAATGCACATGGACTACGTAAACACACGGCCAAAAGGGAGGGGCCGGGGTCCTCAACATGACAAATAAAAAAACTACTTAATACATAACTTATACATAATGTTTACCATACTCATAGATCCTAATAAAAGAGCTTTACAGAATATTCAAGAAAATGTAATGTTCATTAAAAGAGAGAAATAGGGTCTTGAATGATAACACATGAAACATATTCACTGTTTGTCATTTTGACTTGTTTGTCTGTGTCTGGCTCCACCCCTCGTGTCCCTCATGTCTTCATTTTGGTTTTGTTTCCGTATGTGTTTGTTCTTGTTTTTGTTCACGCCCTTGTTACTAGTAGCCCTGCCCCCTGTAAGCACTGTCAGCTGGTCCTTGTTTAGTTTTGTTAATCAATGTGTGTATTTAGTCTTTGGGTCATGGAGTCGGCATATAGAGGATCTGAGCTGCTACCAGAGTTTATTCTCCTAATCCACTCCAGTGTTCTCCCTAGTTTCTGCTGTGTCCAGTGCATGTAGTAATCAGTCATTGTAAAGCCACTGATTTTACAAGAGATTTTTACAGATTGTCTTGGTTGCTTTACAACATCAGGGGACTGGTCCAGCCTGATCTCAGTCCTGCAAATATCTACCCAGCAGGCATTTCAATGTTGAATCAACGTTGGATTTTGTGTCGATTTTGAAAGGTGAATCAACGTTGATATGCCAACGTCGTTTCAACGTCAGACATTCAACCTTGAAAAAACCATAAAATTCACGTTCATGATGCTCAAAATTGCATGAGAGAGAGGAAAAAAACAACTGTATGCCATAATGAAAAAAGAACAATTTTATTTTTTTTATTCTCTCTGTAAATTTTTTCTCGGAGAACCACCACACAACCTCAGTCATGGCCTCAAGTCTGGGACTCGAACCCATGACCCTCTGGTCTCAAGACAAGTTCCCTAACCGCCAGGCCACGACTGCCCTGCCCTACTCTCTTTAAACCTGTTCATTTGTCATTGCGAACTTTTGTTTCTGCCTCAAAACATTTCAAACTGTTTCATTGCCTGATGTTGTCTTCCTGGTTAATACCTGCCTGTTTTTGACGACGTTTTTGGACGAATTAATAAATAAATAAAAATTATATTATTATTATTATTACTACTACTAATAATAATAATTATTAATACCTCTTTCAAAACCCTCAGCCAATGCCAAAGTGTTGTTTATACTTTTTTATTGTATGTGTTTTTTGAACTTGAAATGGTAATACAAAGGCAGGTTGAAGATATTACGTTGATTCACCGTTAATAGTTCAGCGTTTGCACAACCATTTAACATTAAACGTTGATTCAACGTTGTTTCAACGTTGAAACAACAACAGACAGTATTTCAACTATATTTCAACCACATTTCAACGTTGAAGGTCGGTCGTGTGCCAGCTGGGTAGCAGTTAAAACAAACAAGAATAATGTATATTAGTAAAATGTGATATTGCATAACAAGATGTTATTGGTGCAAAGAGATATTGGTACATTCTGTTAGCATCAGTATTAAGATGCAGAACTGAGTAATACTTAGTCCCATAATTAAGATCTTTGTTGAAAGTTCACTAATTCAGGTGTGTGAGTGTATGATAAGATCATTTGGTGAGCAATAGGCTAGTTTTTTATTTACTCTTTATTTAATCTTCTTTGTAAATTTGCATACTCAGTGTTTGGCTAATAGAAATGCTCAATGATTTTTCATATTTCCTGAGTATGGCAAGGGCCAATTTATGTCTCTGCCCTACTGTTAGAGATCTTCACTCTTTGTTACAGTATTCTTATTATTTTGGGATTTGCTGTCATGTGTCAAACCTGTGGTTTCTGGTCTGGTCATTGGTTAATAATTAGTTCTTCATAAGTTTGCTTCATCTTACAAATGTCAGTATCATTTAATAGTTTCACTGTAATGGGGGTGGCACAGAGGGATAGAAAGGTGAGAGTTTGATTGACAGGTCTTCATTATCAATCAATATATAAAGACATAGACCAAACAAATAAAGCTCATGATGCAGCAACACAACATAAAGATAATAATAACAACAGCTAAGAACTCGGGGCATGATGTAGCAGCAGACCACAGGGCAAGGGATGCCTGCGTCTGGCCTTTCTGACAGTCTAGGCAGGAATGCACAGCATCGATAGCAAGAACCTGTGGGGTAATGTGTAATGGGAACGGGATCCAGCCACAGGTGAAGTGTGTTAACTAATAACGAGGTGATTGTTAGTGCCTGCAGTTGTTAGTGCCTCTGCCTCATCTGAATACTAGGGTTGTCATGGTTACTCACACCTGAATCCACTCTACTAAACATTACGTGTACAAATACCTTTCCTGGGGGGTATTCCAAAAAGCGGATTAAGCGAAAAAACCGGGTAAGTTAACTCAGAAATCACGGAAAGTCGAGGTTTTCCATTCCAGAAACCGAGATTAATTAAACTCTGTGTGAGTTACTATAGCAACTTACACTCTGAAGCTATAACCTGCTCGCTGGCAGGTTTACCTAAACCTAACCCGGGTTCACACACACTTTTCTCTAGCAAACATGGCGTGTCCTTTCCTTACGGCTCCTGTGGATTTCGAAGCACTAATCATTTGTTACGAATTGACCAGGCGGAGAGGGATCCAAATGCGGAAGTAAGTCGCTTTTATTTACATAATACACATATACAGAGAATGACCAGTAAATCGCTAGCATAACGCTTAGCAGTGGTAACGTTCTCTTGGGGTGGTCGGGACGGTCCAGGGTCGTAACGGGAGAGCAGAATCCAGGAGGTACAGAAGGGCTAGGCAGGAGGTGAGGTCTGGGGAGCGAACAAGGGTCAGAACACGGGAGATCAAACAGGAGAGAGAAACGCTTGGTATGTGGCATGAGTCAACAATACTTCGCAACTGAGACGTGCTGGAGGAGTTCTTAAGTAAGACTGAAAGGAGGCGTGGTGATGGAAGGCAGGTGAGGCTGTTTAAGGAAGATCAGGTGGCATTCCTTACATCATTCGTCACACTCTTCGTCGAGAACGAGTTATAAGACCCAGAATTGACATTCTGTCATTACCTGACAATATCTCCACGAGCGTTATCGTTTTTCGGCACAGTCAATAATATACATTAACAATATTGTAAAGCCACATATTTCTAATTTTACACATTGTGGATCCGCTCTCATCATTGCAAACGCTATGCATTGCGCTCCGTTTTTTTGCTAATGGGTCTTTTCTATACAATGTAGGAGATGTGGAACATATAGGGAAGGCTACGCTGTGTGAGGACGTACGAAAAGTAAGCCTAGCATTAAAGCGTTTGATGTACAGTTTTGTGGTGTTTCCTGGACATAAACCTTTAATGACAATCAAAGAGGATTTCCACAGAATTGCAGGTTTGTATTTAAAACACTGTTTAAAAAAAAATTTAGTTTTCAATTAACTCATCAAAGGTTGCACTATTGCACTAAGTTATGCTCAGAAACACTGTTTAGGGCACTTATACAGCCAGGAAACCGCTTGTTAACACATTAAAACACTGTTTTCTATGACTTTTCAATTCATTGTTCAAAAGGTCCACTTTAGCCCTAAGTTATGCTCAGAAACACTGTTTAGGGCGCCTACAATGCTAGGATATGCTGTTTTGAACGCCTAAATGCAAGACTTACTACTTGCTTGGAAATGCATGTGTAACATTGCAAACATGATAAAACAGATTCCTCCGTAATCTATGGATCCTTTTACCCCATATGATCCAAATCCACTGCAAGCCTTTGCCTGGTGGTTGTCTGATCCAGCCTGTGCCATAATCACTGAGAGCATATCCTGAGACCTGACAGGACACCTTCATGGAGGTCCCAGGAGACTTAACCTGATCAGGAGGTTTTTGTCAAGGTACGTTGCATTTATCCAGTACTGTGAGTATCTTACACAGTAATACACAGCTGTGTCTTCAGGCTGCAGATTCTGTCCTTGTAGAGTCACTGTGCTGCTGGAGGCATCTTTAGAAATACTGAAATTGCTTTTCAGATAATCTTTTTTCCTAATGACCCCACCCCCCCCAAATGTGATTGATCCACTCCAGAGTTTTCCCTGCAGGCTGCCGTATCCAGCCTGTCGCATAGTTATCATCAGTAACTGAATAACCTGATACTTTACAGTTGATAGTCAGAGATCCTCCTGGCTTTATAATCAATGAACTTGGCTGAGTTAGGTCAAGATCACATTTCACACCTAGAAAAAAATACAATACAATTTTAATTGCTTGTTTAAACAAATTTAAATAAGCTAAATGTAAATAATTACATTGATAAAATTCAAGGACATTACATGAGACTTACAGATTGCTGCTGTCAATATCAGTATCAGAGATAAGTAGATCATGGTTGTATGTGGCCTCTGTTGAAGATGCTGCTGTGATCTCCACTGGGGTGAAAGGATGAAGATCCTTTCATACATACAGGATGACTGAGTCATTTTGCATAATCTAACAAAGTGATGATTCAAATAATTCAGCGGGTGATGCATTTAAATAGCAGATGGATATAATTTTATGACTATTAGAAATTTCTCTCTGCCAAAGGTAAAGGTATTTTGAAATATGAATAAATCAGTTTTAATTATTGACCATTTTACAGAACCATTGGAACAAAACTGTTAAATAAAACTGCAGAGATCATTTACCTTCAACCTTTTTTTAAACCAATTTATTAAATTTGATTGTTTAGTCATTTTCTTGTCATGGTGGAGAGGTTACTGTGACGGTGGCGCCAGAGAGACAGACGAGACACGAGTCCGGTAGTTTACTCGCAGTCACTTTATTTTATCAACAGATATTGCACAATCAGCGCACGATAAACACACACACAGCACACAACGTGCAGACTGTAGACAACGACGAGCACAGGACACTGTGCGAGCGCACATTAAATAGACAAACCACATTAGCCCCATGTGATTACGAGACGAGCCACAGGTGAGACAGATTATCACACGACATAACCCTAACCACGGAGATCCACAGACGCAGACAAAGCATGTGGACAAAGTTAACACACGCCCAAAAGGGAGGGGCCGGGGTCCTCAACGTGACAGTTACTGTAATCATTTGAAGGACCCTGGCTTAACTACATACCTTACTGATTTAACAAAATGGATTTTTTTTATACATTATTCAGTTATATATATAGTATATATATATATATATATATATATATATATATATATATATATATATATATATATATATATATAATATATATATATATATGTTGTGTTAGATATCTGTTATATCTAACAGATGTTAAAACCCCTTAGTGCACATTTTACACATGGGCACACACACACACACACACACACACACACACTAAATGCTAAATGCACACACACACACTAAAAGCCCCCGCTACCACAGATATAGTTTATCAATTCCAGCATGTTGAATCCCTGCTGTTCTGTAGCTATCAGTAAATGAACAACCAGATACAGCAGAGCTGATAGTCAGAGATGCTCCTGGCTTTAGTGAGAAATGCCTAATAGAGAGTTTGGTTGACAGGTCTTCATTATCAATTAATATATAAAGATGTAGACCAAACCAATGAAACTCACAATACAGCAAAACAACATTATGGCAATAATAGTGACAGATAAGAACGCTGATGTAGCAGCAGACCACAGGACAAGGGCCATAAATAAATAAATGGAATATTATCTTCAGTGAGTCTTAATAGATCCTAGAGATTTATTTCAATAAGATACTTTTGCATTCTTCACAGTGTCTTTAAAAAAGAACATGTTATACAGTGACTTTTGTTATGAAGCCCATCATATTTGTTTCTTAAATAATAAATCTTCTGTGATAAGTGTAAATAGATCAGATATAAATGAGTTATTGTACAGCCCTCACCCTCCACTGTAGTGTTGTGGCTGTCTTTGCACAATAATAAACAGCTGAGTCTTCAGACACCAGGTCACTGAAACAGCTCGTTACTGTTTGTGTCTCTAGAGATGGTGAAGCGACTCTTGAAGGATCCTCCGTAATCTATGGATCCACCACCCCATATGATCCCAACCCACTGCAAGCCTTTGCCTGGTGGTTGTCTGATCCAGACTGTACCATAATCACTGAGAGCATATCCTGAGACCTGACAGGACACCTTCACAGAGCTCCCAGGAGACTTAACCTGAGCAGGAGACGAGGTGAGACTGATGCCATGGACACCTGAGAGGAAAAGAGGGAAAATAGAGATTATTATACATGATTAAAGTCTAACTAAAATCTTCAGTTTGTAATGTAACTCTGGTATGAAGAGCTAAGTCCACTCACATGACAGAGAGGCCAGCAGAAGTAGAAGAGTCCAGCTCATGATTGCTCTAGGAGGGAATATGGTACTGAAGAGATGAACCCCTTTTAGCAGACTTTCTGATCTGTATATGTGTATGTGCCTGTAACTGGGCACATGTGGTGTGAGAGACGGTTTAGTGTGGGGTGTCTGTATTATAGGCAGAAGTGCTGGCAGTGACATGCTGATATTTGCATACGTCTTATTTCATATTTCATGAGAGAGAGAGAAAGAGAGAGAGAAATTGTAGTAAAGTAGACTTCATCAGCTGTGCCAGCAAAAATGCTTCACTTTGAACTGTGCACTGTGAAGCACTTGCACAGCTTGCACAGCTGATGCAGGACCTCTGTCTGAAACATCCTGTTCCCCTGGAAACGTGTACTTTACTACAGTTTTCATATCTCTATGTATCTTACCTAAGTATACTGCAGTTACTTACCTTGAATCTACATTTGCAGAGAGAGAAAGCAATAAAGAGAATCTGTTGTAACAAACTGTTATGACATATTCATGGTTATCAGATGAACATGTAAGCAGTATGATGTCACAGGGTTTTATTGAAGGTTGTTAGATATTTGTTAGATATTTGTTATTAGATATTTGTTGTTAGATATTTGTCTGGGGTGTTTTGGTACAGGCCTGCTACTGCACTTGTGTACTGCTGTGTCTCTCTGGCACAGTAATATACAGCTGTGTCCTCAGTCTCAAAGTTTTGGCCACGTAAAAACACGGTGCTGCTGGATGTGTCCTGGCTGAAACTGATCTTATTCTTCACTGTGTCTTTGACATTAGTGCTACCACCACTACACTGATAGTCAAGCCACTCCAGTGATTTTCCAGTGGCTTGCCGTATCCAGTGAACACAGTAGCTTGACACAGATATCTTACAGGAGATGGAGAATGTGGTTTGAAACCACTGGTTTGAGACATAATGTCTTACATCTTACATTGATGGATTTGACCTGGAAGTGAAATGCAGCTGCTCAGCCCCTCTCCTCCTCCTCAGCCCCACAGCCCTTATATGGAAGAGGGACTGAGTAGCATTTGCATAAAGTGGAACTCAAACATCATCGCAAAGGGATCATCCTGTGTTGGGGAACAAATTTGTCATGTCCAGAGCAACTCTTTGCAAGCCATTTATTGATTTTCTCTTATCTTTAGATACACGATGATAATATATAATACTGATTTGAATATTTGGGCCAGGATGTTCAGTGTTATCTGCAAAAGTTTGACTGCTATTTTCTCCATTCTCTAAGTGAAATCAGTCTTGTTAGCATTATGTGTTGTGCTTGTTAACATCTGTGTATTCAAGTGTGTGTCTATCGTGTCCTTTGTCTATATCTGAACTAAGCTTACTTGAAGTTTTTGTTGCTAATAATATAGGAGCTTGCTGCGATAAACTATTAGTGGGACTACAAATAAATATCAGTTTTATTTATGTGAATGTCAAACAAGTAAGAACTCGGTCACAGTTCTCAGTGTGGCTCCTGCAGTTTTGTGTTTTGTTGTCTGCAGTGAGATGTGTGAATTTTCCCCAATCAGGACAGCGACGTTCAAAGTCATCAAATGTGATGGTTTACTATGTAGTAATGAACCAAACCAAGAGGTATATTACTCAGTGTGAAGACATTAATAATGGATGTATGAGAGTGTGTGAATAAGAGACCCAGGCTTAGTTCTCAGCACACAGGACACACCACTCATGCCACATTTGACCTGGTGTTCAACCTGCTTCCTCTTCCCTAAGATACATTTATTTGCTGAACATTAGCACCACCTACTGTTACCTTCTAATGAACAAGCTTACATATTGCTGTTGATAAAGTAATGTTAACTGGTTATGATATTGTGAATGAGTGAAATCACAGCAGCAATGTACAAATATTTAATCAAATATTTGATCATATCATATAAGGACAACAGGAATGTGCACTGATGGCACCAGTACTTTAGCTGTACAGATGACAGGTACTTTAGCCTTTAGCACATTCAGACTGAATTGCCAAATTCTTGTGTAAGGTGTCTCTGCGAATGGCAGATCTATTTGCGAATGGCAGAGTTTTTGTACACTCCTACAACCAGGATGAGCTGCTGTGGTATCGAGCACAGTAATACACAGCTGTGTCTTCCGTCTCCAGATTCTGACCTTGAAGTGTTATTGTCCTACGGGAAGTGTCTCGTGAAGCAGAAAATTTGTGTTTCAGTGAATCTTTATAGTATAAGCTTCCACCAGTGCTCACGTACGCAACCCATTCCAGACCTATCCCTGTGGGCTGCCGAACCCAACCTGTGCCGTAGTCAGTGACTGAGTAAGACACCTTACAAGTGACGGTCACTGACTGGCCAGGTTGGATGGTCAAAGCACTGGACTGTGTGAGGTCAACACAGCGAACACCTGGAAAAACAACAAAAACATGCATTTATGTAATGTCACCCATCAACCTCAATACAGTCCCATAATCCAGAAAGGCATGTTATGATAGTTGCCTCTTAAACCAAACAGACTCACTGGACATTCTGGTGAGCAGATACAGCAGTATTGCCACAGACAGCATGGTCACTCAGGGTTGTGTTGAGGCTGATGGAGAGGGAGGAGCTGCTCTAATGTGCTGTGCACAGTTCATGAGGTCAGCACAGTCACTCCATCTCTGTGCTGTTGCTTTATGTGAGGGACCAGTGATTTGCATAAAGGCTATGTCAGTTTTTACTGACACTCTCAAACCTTCTCAAATACAAATATGGAGATGCTTAGTCTACACACATACTTTAATCAACATTCAATGATGAGGAATGATATATAATTACAAATGTAATTGTTTCTTTCAGTGAGTGTAATAAAATGTATATTGGATGGACATACGAATGTGAAAGGCATTTTTGGGCAGCTGGCCCAAAAATGGTTTGGTTGAGGTTCAGGTGTGTATGGTCCAGGTTCAGGTGTGCATGGTTCAGGTTCAGGTGCGTATGGTTCAGGTGTGTATGTTGAGATGTACATATAAGCAGTATGAGATCACAGATTGTTTTTGCATCTGCTTCAGACTTTGCTAAGCCTGCTGCCTTATTGGTGGATTCTGCAGTATACCTGGATTTGTTTTGTCCACTGTATTGTTACTGCTTCTTGATTTCACATATTTATACTGTGGCCCATATACTTTTTAAACTGTGGTCACTGGAGAAGTTTCAGTTGAGGACTGCAGTTATTAAAACTTACTGCAGAATTAAAATGAACAATATGTAAACTGTTCTTAAACCTGCTCTCTCTTCCCTAAAATGTTTCATTTCATGAACACTAGCGCCACCTATTGAGTGGAATTAAAAGCAAATTTCTAATGGAGAAGCTTTCATATTACAACCAAGTAATGTTATTTGCTTATTTATCCTGCACAAACATCTTGAAGGCTCCATGTCTGAGGATTCTTGCATGTACAGTGTGAATGTGTTTTTTGTACAGCTCTGCCTCTGCTTTCTCTCACTGTGACTCTAGCACAGTAATACACAGCAGTGTCTTCACTCTTCAGATTGTTCATCTGTAAGTACAGCTGACTGCTGGAGTCGTCTCTGGAGATTGTGAACCTCCCCTGGGCTGACTGGGAATAGTAGAGCTCAGATGTGGATGTTCCAATAGTAGCAACCCATTCCAGTCCTTTCCCAGGAGCCTGTCTGACTACAGCTGCCCACCGCCCACTGAGTGTGAATCCAGACGCTCTACAGATCAGTTTATGAGCTTCTCCTGGTCGTTTCACCACAGCTTCAGACTGGGTAAATGTCTGGCACAGAAAACCTGTCACAGTAAAAACCTGTTAATATAGCAAAGTATTGTGGGAAAAAATAGTTATTCAAATATTGGTCATGAATTTTGGCTCACCGTGAAGAAACACTGTAATCAAGAACACATTCACATGTATCTCCATAGTGGGTAAATTGTTCCTCATTTCAAAGTTGCCACAAGTTAGGCAATATGGCTGGTAATGCACAGCTGAAAGACTCATCCCCTCTTATAGTGACATGAATTTGCATTAATCCCACCTCTGCCTTGAAATGCCACTAGAGGACATGAGACAGCACACTCAGACAATTTCATCAGAGTAACGCTGGAAGCATGTTAGAATACAGACGCATGCAGACTCACCTTTAACGAGAGTGTTTTATTAGACAGTGTTGTCCTGCAACAGTCCAGGCATCAAAACCAGTGTGGCAGCAAAGGTACAAAAACATAATCCAAGCTCATAGTCCAAATCAGTCAGAGGCAAAAATACCAGCAAGTAATCATAACCAGTAAAAGTAGAAAGAGGCTAATCCAACAGACAAAAGTGAAAAATTAACCAGATCAAACCATGTAGACCAAAACATTTATGACCACTCAGTATGATTCTTAACAGCATAGTCAGCAGTACTTCACAATGACACTGAATGTGTAGTAAGGCTTTATAGCCCATGGTAGTAATGTACAGGAGTAGAACTAATAATTAGTAGAAGTAGAACGAGACAAATGGTGCTGGGAATTCTGGGAAGTGGAGTTCCTGGAGCATGGTCACGGGACAAACATCCTATAGGACTTTCACATTATTCTCTATTCATGTGAAATCCTATTTATTAAATTTTTAAGCATTCCTTATTTCCCTCTCGGGGTTGATGTGCTATGTGTTTTAACTGTTTTCCCAGTTGTATGATTTCTTAGATCAGAGCCATCAGGCTGGAGAAAAATAAAGAGGAATATTTGAGCATATTAATTATTTTATTTACATTTACTTATTATGACAGACATTTGACATACAACAGAATTGAGTTTTGTTCATGTTTGTTGATGTGTTGCAGCTTGCAGATTCTGTCTTGTGAGCTTATTGTGTTTTTGAAGGTGTCCTATCATAAACATTGGGTTGATGTATGCCAAAGACATATGATAATGTCTTTCTGTTTCTATTATGACTGAAGAACACACCCACAGACAGCAGCTCATACTTTTCACAGCTCATAATTTTGGGACGCTTCATACTTAACGCCAATACCACGCTAATGATAATGTGTTTCACGGGAACAATATGAACCCGTGCTAATGGTTCAAAGATGTAAATGTGTGGCGCTATTGAAGTGCATACACAAGAAAATCAGGGACACTTAATACATAATGCCGATACAACGCTAATGATAATGTGTTTCACGGGAACAGGGCCGGCGCTAGGGGGGGGGCAGAGGGGGGCATTGCCCCCCCAAATTGTGTCGTTGCCCCCCCAAGCACAATGCAAGCAACAGCTATTTTTAAAATTATCTCTGAACCAATCACAAAAATACATTTTGCTTTACAGCGTGAAGATATTTCCTTGCTTATTTCTGATTGGCTCTTTGAGTCATATAAAATCGGCAGACCGAACCAAACAGTTCAGTTCGGTATATGTTCTGTTAGTGGGAGTGAGAGGCAGGCATACTGGATCTTCTGAGTTTAAACTTGACTTCCATGGTAATATTTGCTTTACTGTGGTTTTTCGTTGCTTTAATGTTACTTACGTGTTACGATACATAGGTGTTGTTTAAATTATTTTATTAGCCATTAGCGGTTAGGCTAACTTGGTTTTCCTAACACAGGCTTAAGTTTATTGATGTCTTTCTGTGTGCATTTTTCATTTAATAAATATACATTGTAGAAACACTTATAATGCATCGTTTTTTGATCTCAAAAAATTCATCTGACCATGTGAGTGTCACACCCGAGGGCTCCTCCACACCATGTCAAACACCACCAGCGTTAACTGACTGTGCTCTTTCCCCGCGCAAGCCGTCGCGGCTCATGGTTTAAACCATTCCGCGCCATCACAGCCAGTATTAAATGCTTTTCCGAAGCTAACTTTTGGCCACACAGCGCGGGCTTTTAATCCGAGCTGGTATCGATCCAGGCCATGGCTTGAGTACTCTGTAAAAACTGATGCATGCTTTTGCTTTCCGTGTCGTATATTTCAGGGTAAAAATTATAGAGATTTAGCGTTCACAAAGCATGGTTATACAAACTGGAATGCGGCACTTGACAATGATAAAGGCTTTCAGAAGCACGCATCCAGAGTCATGTACGAGCTATGGCTTTGTGGGCAGAAAAGAAACAGAGAGAGTCAAGAGGTGACACGATCACTGGTCTATTGGGTCCAACCCAGACAGAGAAAAACCGCTACTATGTTCGAAGCATAGCAGATGTGGTTCGGTTTTTGGCTGTAAATGAATTGCCTTTTCATTGCCTGAATTGCCTGACACACAGGAGTCAACTCGGGAGTCGAGTCAAAATGACGACATATCAGCTGGCCTTTTCATCAAGCTTTTTGAATATACTTTAACCAAAGACCCTAAATTGGCAGATAGGCCTATAGCAAAACATATTCCTCAGAATGCAAAATATACATCGAAAGATATGTTCTGATCACATTATAAGTCAATGCTATGATGGAGATTCTGAAGCACTTGTGGATTTATGCACAGAGGCATCAGGGCTCTTAGTGCAGATGAGAAAACACAATTTCTTTGAAATTGGAAAGTTCCTTTTAAAAGTTCTTGCCATTTTGAAGCCGGCCAATTAAATCTTGCAAGCCAATTCTGTAGACCTGTGTAAGGCTGGGGAGGTCATCTGTGCATCGCTGAGTGCTTTAAAAGATCTACGTACTGATGAATCCCTGAATGATCTGGCTATGTCAGAGAGTCCACCTTCAAAGCGGAAAAGGACTATGAACACACAGTTGACTGACAGCGTGGTGCTTTCCAGTGTAGGGCACAGACCTGGTGACTCATGTCATACACCAAATCAATATTTGAGGAGGTCGCTTCTGGAAATTTTAGACAGAGCCATTGCTGAAATGGAGAACAGATTTTGTAAAAAAAATCTGGATTTGATGACAGCTGTTAATGGTCTCCTTCCTCACAATAACTCTTTTCTTGATCTGGCCATATTAGAGCCCCTACAGCAACTTATAGGTACTGACAAAAACATCCTGAGAAATGAAATAAATGTGGCAAAGCCTATGTTGCAGAATAAATTCTTGACAAGATCAGCAAACCTTTCAACAGTGTGCAATCATCTTCAGGCCTATAAAGAAGCGTTTCCTGTCCTGCATGCTCTTTATGTGACCGCTCTGGTGATAGGTGTATCATCAGCATCATGTGAAAGCTCGTTTTCTACACTGTCAAGAGTTCTTACTCCCTTTCGTCGCACAATGCTGCATGACAGAAAAATAAATTTAGTGATTCTGGGCCATGAAAAGTCAATAACCAATAGACTTGATATGGAGGAGTTTGTCAGATTATTTGCTAAAAGAAACAGAAGACTGCTTCTGTAAATTCTTTGTTCTGAGTTCATTTTAGAATACAGGCTCAGCTAAAGGTTTTAGATAATTGTATCCACAGTGTGCATTTAGAGATTTCAATTTTTGTATATAGTTTGTTTGGTTATGTAATTTTTAACTTGGCATTATTTTACATGACCTTCTGGTTGCAAGGCAGGAATGTTACTGCCACAATATACAGGTGTAGAGTTGTGTTCAATGAAAATATGATTACTGTTGTTCATTTACACTTATAGTCTTTACATAATTTGTTATACTGTGCATAAATACTGCATTGTGTCACGGTATGGCGGGCCCCCTACTGATCCCCTCCGTCTACAGCAGCAGTTGTGTTGTTGTTGTTTTGTGTTCGTCCCTCAGGTGGGCGGAGCCCGTGATCCGTCTCACCTGAGGGTCATTGGTTTGTCTATATGTCTTGTCTTTGTACCAGTTGACCACTGGTCATTATATCCTTCATTTGGATCAAGTCACAGGTTTTTGGTTTGTACACTTTTTCTATTAAACCATCCTTTTTCCCTGAGACTTGGTGTGATCGCTTCCTTTTTATTTCCCTCACCCTGCCCGTCACACATTGTACCAGTACGTTTCATAACATCAATAAAAATTTCAATACTTTACCAGATTTTTTACCATTAAAGTGCAGTAGATAGGAAAATTTTCCTTATTTTATGTACTTTCATATTTTTTTTCTTTTTCAAAATAGAAATGTGATGAATACCCCCCTTCTTTACAGAATTTGTATTCTTTTGTTTTCTTTATATTTTAATTTAACAATAATATAATTAATTCCCAATATAATTCCTAATATAATTCCCAATATTCTCACTTATTCCTATTTCCACGTTTGAATATTCTCAATCTGTGTGTAGGTACATTTGTCAGCTTTGACTTAAATTTGTATTAAAGCCTTTCAAGAAATAGAGTTGTTCTATTAGTAATGGCAATTTAATTAAGGGGGCATATTAAATTGAATACAATTACATAATCTCCATTTACATAATCAACATGCATTTTTTAATCATTGGGTTTTAAGTTTAAGTTCGAAAACATGCATTTTTATTTCTTTACCTCATGCATCACTTTAAGCCAGTATCAATAGTTTGGCTGTCATCATTCATGCACAAATCAAGCCTTGAATATATTTTTGGCTTCAAAAACATGACTATCAACATGCCCCCTCATTAGGTTTTACTGCCCCCCCAAGCAAAGCAGTCCAGAACCGGGGCTGCACGGGAACAATATGGACCCGTGCTAATGGTTCAGCGATGTAAATGTGTGGCGCTATTGAAGTGCATACACAAGAAAATCAGGGACGCTTCATAAATAACGCCAATACCACACTAATGATAATGTGTTTCTGCTTCTATCATGACTGAAGAACACACCCACAGACAGCAGCTCATACTAACTGAACATACCCCTAACTGAAAAGAAAAATCTATCTATCTATCTATCTATCTATCTATCTATCTATCTATCTATCTATCTATCTATCTAATTCAAGCGCACGCAGCAGCAGACGTAGAGACGACTGTTTCTCTAACAACAGCTTGAGGCTAATGTTATATTGGAAATCCCATGGCATTGCTAGCGGAAATTAGCATTGTGATTGCGGTGCTATCTTAGAATATACCCAATAAATACAATGAGAGGATCAAACAAATACATGTGCTATACTTTATTTACAGATATACAACAAATTTAGCAGTATATTGTGACGGGCAGGGTGAGCAACTTAAAAAGGAAGCGATCACGCCAAGTCTCAGGGAAAGAGGATGGTTTAATAGAAAGTGTGCAAACCAAAAACCCGTGCATTGTTCCAAATGTAGGAAATAATAACCAGCAGTCAACTGGTTCAAAGACAAGACATATATAGACGAACAAACGACCCTCAGGTGAGACGGATCACGGGTCCCGCCCACCTGAGGGACGAACATCACGTGACCAAAAACAGGACATCTGCCGCTGTAAACGGGGGCGACCGGCAGGGCCCCCCCCCACAATGTGACATATATAATATATTTACAGAGGATATTAGTAGCAGTAGTAGACTGTTGCCTCAGACCACTGTTGCCAACTCCTCAGTAAGGAAAGTTGCTATTGGTTGTCCTAAAAGTCGCTAGAAGTCGCTAAATGACGTAATCACTTAATTTGCATAATACATGTTTTTGAAGCTGTAAAGCAATAACGTTGGGAGAGAATAAAATGAGTAAAAAACACCCTAAATATGTTAGAACTACAAATGAACAACATCTGTTGTCTTTGAAATAGGCAGTCACTTCTCAAAAGAACTACATGACTTTAATGCTTTGTATAAATTATTTTTATGTAAATTACATAAATAGTTTTTCTGCTGTGTTGTTAAATGTTAGTATATGAGTAGCAGTTAGCAGGAACTAGTTGGCATAGAAATCAACCTTACAATACAGGCAGTATGCCCGTGTATCATCTCCAATACATTGCTTCAGCCAGCCTTTAAATTCAGTACTTGATTCCCACTCTTTCCTGTATTTTTGAGAATAGAGTTAACAGTGAGACATGATGAGCAAGTTAGCTAGATGTTAAGCTTTCACAGAGACGCACACACTGTGGAGAGTTAGCTAAATGTTTAAGCTAGATGTTTAGCTTTCACAGAGATGCACTGTGGACGAGTCGAGTGACCGGCTACGTGAATGAGGTGAAGAATGACTGAGAATGTGTGAGTTAAATGCAATTTCTTTTCGTGTCTCACTGAAGACTAAAGCATTTATATTTACATCCCCCGCCCGGCGGCAGCTTTGGGCATGCGCAGTTCATTTGCAGTGTGGACGTGGAGCGGTGAGGGTCTGCTCTGAGTGTGAGACTGCACTGAGTGTTGTGGGGCTCACGGCAGCACCTGCCGGGGCTCACGGCACAGAGGACAGCAACTAAAGAACGTGTTTGTTCAGAGTCTCCAAAAGTCTCCAATAACACCACAAAAAGTCGCTAGATTTGTCGCTAGTCGCTTTTTACTACAAAAAGTCGCTAGAGGGTCTGAGAAGTTGCTAAGTTGGCAACACTGCCTCAGAATTGCTCTGTGAATTAAAATAATAAAGGGTGATGTTTGTTCTTGCTAATTGCTGGTAAGACAGAGGGGAAGGAGGGGTGATGTCCTGACAATCTTGAATTTTCAGGAGCTCTAGTGTTAAGAAACTGATAAGAAATAATGTGATTAGAAAAAACTGCCTGATGTTATCAGACTATGAGAGAATGATGCATAATTTTTAAACAAAATTTAAAATGGTGGAACTTACATGAAATTACTAACATTAAAATACAACAGCTTTGATTATCATGATCAAGCTCTGAACCACATTTGTTAACACTAGGAGTCCCAGCATTTTCATTCCACATTATTTGTTTGGTCTGGTTAGTCGTGCCTCAGTAACTCCACTAGTTCCTGGTCTAAGGGTTTTTGAACAGTTCATTGGCTTGTTGTGTCGCAGTGAGTGTCGTGCACAGTAATAAACAGCCATGTCTTCAGTTTTCAGACTCTTCACCTGTAGGTACACCATGTTGTTGCTGGTGTCTTTAGTGATGGAGAACTGGTCTTGGAGAGACTGGGCAAATGCAGTGTCTGTGCCACTATCAATGCGCCCAATCCATTCCAGTGCTTTTCCTGGTTTCTGAAGGATCCAGTGGATATAGTAGATGTCCATTGAGAATCCAGACACAGTACAGGACAGAGTGGTGGACTCTCCTGGTCTCCCCACCACAGAGTCAGAGGAGGTCAACGACTGACCATAAACCACTGAAAAACAAGGCAAATTACAGATGTCAGAAACAATGTAATATTAAAAGTGCCTGTTTAAATGTTGTCGTTATGATTAGAGGTTTCTCACATGAAACAAAAGTAAGAAGAATTCCATACTGCAGCATATTCATCACTACAATCTCAATGTCTTCAGCGAGAGAAATCAGACATACCAGTGGTTCAGTAGGTAAAGCCATTTATATATGTGTCCTAATGAGGGGGTGTGTGCTTAACCCTGACACAGGTCAAGAATACAAATTGCACATTACAGATGCAAATCAGCATTGCACTGCATATTACACTTGAACAGTTCTTATATAACAGAGAACGTGCTTTTATTATTGTGTCTCTTAAGACAGAATGTGTCAGAATGTGTTCCCTAGTACAGGGGTTCTTAACCTTTTTGACCTCGGGGCCCAATTTGTTGAACACAAAGTAGCACAAGACCCAGTCAAATATTACCAATGTATGGAACAAAATGACAAGTATTCTAAATGTTGGTAGTTTGTATTTTATTGTATTGTTTTGTGGTAATAAAATAAATAATATCAAAATGGTCAATGTAAATGTTTTAAATGAAATAAACTACAAGATGTGAGCTGTTCACAGTCAGCTGTATCCAAGATATGGACCAAATACAAACAGCATGGGATGGTTGTTAAAGCCAAGCATACTGGTAGACCAAGAAAGACCTCAAAGCATCAAGACAAAGAACTTAATGCCATTTGTCTTGAAAACTGAAAAAGTACAACTAAACAGATGAAGTATAAATGGGAGGAAGCTGGAGCCAATGTATGTGACCAAACTGTAAGAAATCGCCTAAAGGAAATGGGATTTCAATACATGAAATCTAAAAGAAAAGCATAATTGACACCTAAACAGAAAAGAACAAGACTGCAATGCGCTAAGGAAAGGCAATCATGGACCGTGGATGACTGGATGAAAGTTATCTTCAGTGATGAGTCAAGAACCTGCATTGGACAAGGTGATGATGCTGGAACTTTTGTTTGGTGCCGTTCCAGTGAGATTTATAAAGCGGACTGCCTGAAGAAAACATCCAAATTTCCACAGTCCTTGATGATATGGGGCTGCATGTCAGGCCAAGGCAGTGGGTAGATGACTGTGGCTAATTCTTCTATCAATTCACAAGTTTACATTGACATTTTGGACAGTTTTCTCATCCCTTCAATTGAACAGATGTTTGGAGATGATGAAATAATTTTCCAAGATGACAATGCATAGGGCAAAAACAGTGATGGCATTCCTTGGAGAAAGACACATTCAGTCCATGTCATGGCTTGCAAATAGTCCACATCTCAACCCAATTAAAATCCTGTGGTGGAAATTGAAAAAAAAATGGTCCCCAAGAAGGCTCCGACCTGCACAGCTGATCTGGTAACTGCTATCAGAGAGAGTTGGCACCATGTTATGTTTCCCACTTACATAACTTTTAATAAGTAATAAAATGATAGAACTCTGTTCATCAAAATGTCAATGTAAACTTGTGAATTGATAGAAGAATTAACCACAGTCATCTACCCACTGCCTTGGCCTGACATGCAGCCCCATATCATCAAGAACTGTGGAAATTTGGATGTTTTCTTCAGGCAGTCCGCTTTATATTCTTCAGGCAGTCCGCTTTGTTCATAGTGAAAATCTCTGGCCATTTTGAGTGTGCATCAACCACTAGAAGAAACATGCAGTCCATGAATTGGTCCTGCAAAATCCACGTGTATGCGCTGCCATGGGGCTGTTGGCCATTCCCAAGTGTGAACCGGGGCAAGCTGGGGTTGGCGCAAGGTCTGGTGGGAACCTGTACATGTTTTAACAAGAGCCTCAATTTGGTTATCAAGACCCGGCCACCACACATAGCTCCTGGCAAGGCTTTTCATTTTGACTACCCCCATGTGTCCATCATGCAGCGAGTTTAGCACGTGGGAGCGCAGTTTGGGTGGTACAATAACACGAGTTCCCCACATGACACAACCTTGGCACACAGTGAGTTGATCTTTTCTTGTAAAATAGTCAGAGATTTCATTATCTACTTGTGTTGGCCAACCATTTATAGTTAGATCATATACCTTTGAAAGCAGAGGGTCGTTTCTTGTTTCTTTACATATTTGTTTACTGGTTACAGGGAGAGGTTCCATTTGCAGCATGTGAAGGGTCAACGTAGGGTCGGTGTCTTTTCCTGTGATGGGCTGTGGCAGACGAGACAGTCCATCTGCATTTCCATGCTGCTTTGTTCCCTTGTGTTCAATCGTGTACGTGTGAGCCCCCAGAAACAGAGCCCAACGTTGAAGACGAGCTGCTGCCATTACGGGGACACCTTTATAAGGACTAAAAATGGAGAGCAATGGCTGGTGATCTGTAATCAGGGTAAAATGTTTACCATATAAATATTGTTTAAACTTTTTCACTCCCCACACTAAACTCAGGGCTTCTCTGTCTATTTGTGCATAGTTACATTCTGCAGGTGACAAAGAGCGAGATGCAAAAGCGATGGGGCGTTCTGAACCATCAGCCATTTTGTGTGACAAAACTGCACCAATACCATATGGTGAGGCGTCACAGGCTAGACGCAAGGGCAACATTGGGTCGTAGTGTGTCAACACTTTGTCTGAGATTATGAGTTTTTTTGCCTTTTTGAATGCCTGTTCGCAGTCCTTTGACCAACTCCATTTAGCGTTTTGGTGCAGCAGTGCATTGAGTGGGTGCAACACAGTTGAGAGATTGGGCAAGAACTTGTGATAATAATTAACAAGGCCAAGGAAAGAGCGTAGCTGACTTACATTTTTGCTGCGGAGAATTCACTATGGCCTCTATTTTGTCTCGAGTTTTGTGTAGACCATTTTTGTCTATTTTGTGTCCACAGTACTCAATACATTCTTTGAAAAACTTGCATTTCTTTTTATTTACTTTCAGTCCATACTCCTCAAGTTTTGTCAGAACAGCTTCTAAGTTTGTCAGGTGTGACTCTTTGTCTGGGCCAGTAACGAGGATGTCGTCCAAGTAACACTGTGTACCTGGTATCCCTTGGAGCACCTGGTCCATTGCACGTTGCCAGATTGCTGGGGCACTTGTGATGCCAAACACCAGTCTGTTGTACTGGTAAAGACCCTTGTGAGTATTTATGGTGAGGTCCTTGCATGAACTTTCATCCATCTCCATTTGTAGGTAGGCCTGAGCAAGGTCTATCTTTGTGAAATGTTCACCATTTGCTAAAGATGCAAAAATGTCATCTATGCGAGGAAGTGGATATTGGTCTGCATGCAGTACAGGGTTAACTGTTACTTTAAAGTCACCACAAATGCGCACTCTGTCTGATGACTTTTTGGCCACTGGTACAATTGGGGTTGCCCATTCAGACCAGTCTACTTTGGATAATATTCCTTGGTCCATGAGATGTTTCAGCTCAGCTTCGACCTTTGGGCGTAGTGCATATGGGACAGGGCGTGCTTTGTGGAACTTTGGTTTTACATCTTTTTGAAGTTCCAAACGTGCTTTTATGTGTTTCATGGTTCCTATGCCCTCACTGAACACGGTTGCATGTTTGTCTAGAATCTCTGACAACTGCTTTCCGTTTGACTGTTTGGAGGCAATACGCATAGTCTTTATTTCTTGCCAATTCAGTTTAATTTGCCTGAGCCACTGACGGCCAAACAGTGGGGCACCTCCCTCTTTCAGTACAAACAGTTCTAGGTTGCACGTTTGATTTTTGTATTTCACCTTTACTTTCAGTTTTCCCAGAGGTACAACTCTTTGGCCAGTGTAGGTTTTCAATTTCACACTTGTGCGAGAGAGCATCATTTCTGGGAAATTTTGTAGGTAGTCTTTCTTTGATATGATTGACAGAGCAGAGCCTGTGTCTAACTCCATCTTTAATGGCACTCCATTAACTTTTGGTGTAAGCCAGATCACATCCCTCTGGTCCACTTCAGTTGCAAACAATCCAAGACAGCACAGCTCATCCTCACTTGAACTATTGGACTCTGTCTGTTCCACTCTGTGAACTTTTTGTCCCTTCTTTGCATATGATTTGTCATTCTTTTCATATTTCGCTTTACACATTTTCTGTATGTGCCCTCTTTTATTACACTGTCTGCAGTCCTTGTCTTTAAACCAACATTCAGCAGGGTCATGTGACTGTTTACCGCATCTGAAGCAGGGCTTTGATCTGGTATTTCGCTGTTTAGCATTAAGTTTGAACACGGAGCACGTGGTGGAAGATTTACCTTGTAGTTCAGAAGCGTCCTTCGCTGCTGTTTCCACCGACACTGCAATGGCCACCGCTCGCTTAAGTGTGAGCTTATCGACGGTCAACAGTTGTTTTTGAATGCCCTCGTTGTGCAGTCCGCAGACGAAACGGTCCCTCAGCGCATCTGCCAGGCCGTCTCCGAATTGGCAGTGTTCCGACAGTCTCCTCAATTCAGCGATGTACTCAGACACTGACTCTGTTTTTACCTGGTTTCTCTTGTGAAACCTGAAGCGCTCGGCGATCACTAATGGCGCTGGGTTCAGGTGGTTTTTGAGTGTTCCTGTTATCTCATCAATAGTTTTGTCCGCAGGTTTAGCCGGAGCGGTGAGATTTCGCAGTAAGTTGTAGGTTTTCGCGCCCATGACACTCAAAAGAACGGCCACTTTTCTCTCGTCTTCTATCGCGTTTGCCAGGCAATATTGGTCAAATCTTTCTACATACGTTGTCCAGTCCTCCTCTGAACTATCAAATGAGCCTAAATGTCCAATAAATGTCGACATTTTTATTTTATTTTTATTTTTCACTCACTTTCACCGTCCTTCACGTAGGAATTCGCGTCCCCACCTCCGATGCTAGCTTCGCGGGATGAGCAGACGAAAAATCCCTTCGCAAAACCACGTCCGTATCCTCACTATGCGGTCATAGCTTGCCTTTTTCGGGTTCGTTCAATATATCTCGTCGCCAATTGTTATGTTTCCCACTTACATAACTTTTAATAAGTAATAAAATGATAGAACTCTGACAAGGTTCTCATTTTAACGTCCTTTACTTTGCAAGGGGGCATAACACAAGAAGTATCCATTCGCGGAAACGGCACTAATTACATGTGCATGTAATCCGTGACATGAAATAGTGCCTTTTAAGTAAAGTTAAATAAAGTCAATACATAACACACCAAATTGATGAAGAATACTGTTTGTCACTCATCATGTCCATGCCTCAGAGACTGCAAGCCGCGTTAAAAGCCCAAGGTGGTGCAACTAAATACTAGTGATGTATTTTGAATGTGCTTTTGTTTATCTGTTTTTCATGATTCCATATTTTTTTACTCAGAATTGAGTGATTCTATATTTTTTCCTGTGCTTGCTCAAGAAAAGTAACATTAACTTTGTTTCCACAATGTTTTTTATTTTTTATTTTAGTGTTTCTGAAAGCCAACAAGTTGCACTTTGGAATGACTTTATTATTGCATCATGTTTTGATGTGAGTTTGTTCCACAGAATAAAATGTCTGAATGAGTGCTCATCCCAGACTGGTGATTCCATACTTTTTGCCAGGGGTTGTATTCATATGTGAGAAATGCCTAATAGGAACATTAAAGATGAGCTCTAACATTCCACGTTCTCACCATTTGTTCCTGCTGTAGCTTCACTGTATTTAGTGACAGTGACTTTCACTTTGGTTTTAGTATAGCTGCCTCACCAACTACAGTCACTGTGTCTGTCGAGCACAGTAATAAACAGCAGTGTCCTCTGCTGTCAGACTCTTGGCCTCTAAGAACTGTGTGCTGGAGGGAACGTCCTCAGTCATGGTGAACTGTCCTGTTATGGAGTCGGCATATGTTGCATCATTGTTGCCAGTATCCATCCAGCCCATCCACTCCAGAGCTCTCCCTGGTTTCTGCCTTATCCAGTGGATGTTGTAGTTAGTCATGCTATAACCGCTTATTTTGCAGGTGATCTTCACATGTTCTCCAGGTCTCTTAACCTCAGCAGGAGACTGGTCCAGTCGAATCTCAGCATGACTAATAGCTTATCAAAATAGAAAAATTAAAAAATATTCAGAAAGATTCATAAAAATGTCAATGCACCATTTCCCACATGAAAGATGATGCAACTTACCTGCTGATAACATTAGTATATAGACACAACACCAAATAACCCTTAGGCCCATATCAAACTCTTTTATAAATAAAAGTATAAATGTTTATTTATAATGTCATGTGGTGTGAGCAATAAATCAGTAAAGAGACTGACTAGTAATTATATAACTGAAAGTCAAGTGTACATTTACATCTTCACTCTCTAAGCCAATAGACAGAGTTTGGGAGTGAACCTAGCCAATCAAATGCTCCTCCTGCAAGACATGCAGGAATAAGATTTATTAGTGACGCATTTCTTTTTTTTCCCCACAATTATTAATAAATAATAACAAGAAGAAGAAGAAGAAACAACTTCATGGTACATAATGTTTACCATGCTCATAGATCCTAATAAAAGAGCCTTACAGAATATTGAAGAAAATTTAATGTTAATTACAAAAAGAGAAATAGGATCTTGAATGATCACACATGAAACATATTCACTGTTAGTCATTTTGACTTGTTTGTCTGTGTCTGGCTCCACCCCTCGTGTCCCTCATGTCTTTATTTTGGTTTTGTTTCCGTATGTTTGTTCTTGTTTTTGTTCATGCCCTTGTTACTAGTAGCCCTGCCCCCTGTAAGCACTGTCAGCTGGTCCTTGTTTAGTTTTGTTAATCAATGTGTGTATTTAGTCCTCTAGTTTTGAGTCATGGAGTCGGCATATAGAGGATCTGAGCTGCTACCAGAGTTTATTCTCCTAATCCACTCCAGTGCTCTTCCTGGTTTCTGCTGTGTCCAGTGCATGTAGTAATCAGTCATTGTAAAGCCACTGATTTTACAAGAGATTTTCACAGATTGTCTTGGTTGCTTTACAACATCAGGGGACTGGCCCACCCTGATCTCAGTCCTGCAAATATCTAGCAGTTAAAACAAACAAGAATAATGTATATTAGTAAAATGTGATATTGCATAACAAGCTATAAAGATGTTATTGGTGCAAAGAGATAATGGTACATTCTGTTAGCATCAGTATTAATATGCAGAACTGACTAATACTTAGTCCCATAATTAAGTTATGCTCAGAAACACTGTTTAGGGCACTTATACAGCCAGGAAACCGCTTGTTAACACATTAAAACACTGTTTTCTAGAGATATATGACTTTTCAATTCATTCTTCAAAAGTTGCACTTTAGCCCTAAGTTGTGCTCAGAAACACTGTTTAGGGCACTTATACGGCCAGGAAACAGCTTGTTAACACTTTAAAACACTGTTTTCTATGACTTTTCAATTCATTGTTCAAAAGGTCCACTTTAGCCCCAAGTTATGCTCAGAAACACTGTTTAGGGTGCCTACAATGCTAGGATACACTGTTTTGAACGCCTAAATGCAAGACTTACTACTTGCTTGGAAATGCATGTGTAACATTGCAAACATGATAAAACAGATTCCTCCGTAATCTATGGATCCACCACCCCATATGATCCAAATCCACTGCAAGCCTTTGCCTGGTGGTTGTCTGATCCAGCCTGTGCCATAATCACTGAGAGCATATCCTGAGACCTGACAGGACACCTTCATGGAGCTCCCAGGAGACTTAACCTGATCAGGAGGTTTTTGTCAAGGTACGTTGCATTTATCCAGTACTGTGAGTATCTTACACAATAATACACAGCTGTGTCTTCAGGCTGCAGATTCTGTCCTTGTAGAGTCACTGTGCTGCTGGAGGCATCTTTAGAAATACTGAACTTGCTTTTCAGATAATCTTTTTTCCTAATGACCCCACCCCCCCCAAATGTGATTGATCCACTCCAGAGTTTTCCCTGCAGGCTGCCGTATCCAGCCTGTCGCATAGTTATCATCAGTAACTGAATAACCTGATACTTTACAGTTGATAGTCAGAGATCCTCCTGGCTTTATAATCAATGAACTTGGCTGAGTTAGGTCAAGATCACATTTCACACCTAGAAAAAAATACAATACAATTTTAATTGCTTGTTTAAACAAATTTAAATAAGCTAAATGTAAATAATTACATTGATAAAATTCAAGGACATTACATGAGACTTACAGATTGCTGCTGTCAATATCAGTATCAGAGATAAGTAGATCATGGTTGTATGTGGCCTCTGTTGAAGATGCTTCTGTGATCTCCACTGGGGTGAAAGGATGAAGATCCTTTCATACATACAGGATGACTGAGTCATTTTGCATAATCTAACAAAGTGATGATTCAAATAATTCAGCGGGTGATGCATTTAAATAGCAGATGGATATAATTTTATGACTATTAGAAATTTCTCTCTGCCAAAGGTAAAGGTATTTTGAAATATGAATAAATCAGTTTTAATTATTGACCATTTTACAGAACCATTGGAACAAAACTGTTAAATAAAACTGCAGAGATCATTTACCTTCAACCTTTTTTTAAACCAATTTATTAAATTTGATTGTTTAGTCATTTTCTTGTCATGGTGGAGAGGTTACTGTGACGGTGGCGCCAGAAAGACAGACGAGACACGAGTCCGGTAGTTTACTCGCAGTCACTTTATTTTATCAACAGATATTGCACAATCAGCGCACGATAAACACACACACAGCACACAACGTGCAGACTGTAGACAACGACGAGCACAGGACACTGTGCGAGCGCACATTAAATAGACAAACCACATTAGCCCCATGTGATTACGAGACGAGCCACAGGTGAGACAGATTATCACACGACATAACCCTAACCACGGAGATCCACAGACGCAGACAAAGCATGTGGACAAAGTTAACACACGCCCAAAAGGGAGGGGCCGGGGTCCTCAACGTGACAGTTACTGTAATCATTTGAAGGACCCTGGCTTAACTACATACCTTACTGATTTAACAAAATGGATTTTTTTTATACATTATTCAGTTATATATATATTGTATATATATATATATATATATATATATATATATATATATATTAGGGGTGGGACGCGACTAAAAAAATTAATCGAATTAATCGGAAGCTTTGTAATTAATTAATCGAAATTAATCGCATTTTAATCGCATTTCAGTATTTAACATGAGAAATATTAATTTAAGTTTGAATGATGAATGAATCAATGAATATAATCATAAACTTCAACATCTTGTTTATTTTTCCACCAGTCTACTACACAGACCAATATATGTGTAGTGTGCAGAAAACAGTTCAGAACATTGGAAATTCTGATCAAAAATGTTGTTTAATTTGGGGAGTTTTGCTCAGGATATTGGAAGAATTGAAGTAAATCAGAAGATGTTTTTTAATAGCATTTTAGCAATTTCTTTAATTTCCCAGGCTTCTGCCACAGGCATCTCCATAGTGCCTAGAAGTGGTCTTCTGCATGCTCAAAGCAAATGACTGGATCTTCATCATCTATAGATTCATCATCTGTATGAGCTGTCACACCAAGATAATTCTTGTTGCTAACAGAGGTCCAGTGATCCCCAGTCAGAGACACATTTGTGGCGCTCTTCACAATAACCTGTTTTACTTCCTATTCCTCATCATACAGCTGCTGGATTTTCTTCGACATTGTCTTTCTGGGTTGAGTTTCCCAAAACGTTCTTAGCGCCAAGTACTTCGTTACCTCATTCTTACGTACGAGGTTAAGAAGTACTTGGCGCTAAGAACGTTTTGGGAAACTCACCCCTGGACGGTAGTTCGTAACTTGCATCAGTTGACGCAATGTGCAGCGCTTCTTGTAAGTCTTTATCTTCGACCACAGAGAGCGAACAACACAAATAATGTGACGCGTCATGTTAAACGCGTGCGGAGTCGCGCGCTACGGCCACTCGCGAAAGTTTAATCCAGTCTTAATGGTCCAATGAAGGTAATTTAAAAACCAGGACATTTCCTCACAGGATGTGAATTACGGACGTTTGGTCACCCTATCGTACTAGGAATACATTTAGCAGCTAAGTTATCATTACTGACCTGCGCGTTAAGCTGGGCGTACACTGTGCGATTTTTGGCCCATTTTCAGCCGATTTTTCACTCGTTTCGGCTCAATCGCGTGTCGTGCATCGTATAGTTTACACAGGTAAACGAGGAGCGATTCACAACTCCCGATCAGAAATCGCAGCGTCGCAAGAACATCAAACATGTTTGAAATTCAAATCGCTCCTCGTGAGAGTATCGCACTGTTGAAGCAGCTCCACGAGCCGACTCTCCCTGCGATTTAGTCGTACAGTTTGAGCTGGAGCTGAGTACACGATTTAAAATATCGTACAGTGTACGCCCAGCGTTAGCCCCAACATGTTTTACGTTGAGGTGGTAACGAAGGGTGGAAGTGCTCCTGTGATAAGCGAACTCCTTCCTACATAAAGTGTAAATAACACTATTTTTGTTTGTACTTCCATCTGGAAGTTTATTATATTTAAATGTCCCATCCACCAGCGTAGCCTCTTCAGTCATCTCCATCATGATCTTATTGTGCGTCCATATAATCTGTATGTCTGGAACTCGTGCACTGAGAAACATTCCACGGTGCAAAAGTGTCTCGTCCGTTAAATGCGTTAAAATGCGTTAATAATTTTAGTGCGTTAATTTTCCTGTAATTAATTAATCGAAATTAACGCGTTAAAGTCCCACCACTAATATATATATAAATATATATATATATATATATATATATATATATATATATATATATATATATATATATATATATATATATATATATGTTGTGTTAGATATCTGTTATATCTAACAGATGTTAAAACCCCTTAGTGCACATTTTACACATGGGCACACACACACACACACACACACACACACACACACACTAAATGCTAAATGCACACACACACACACTAAAAGCCCCCGCTACCACAGATATAGTTTATCAATTCCAGCATGTTGAATCCCTGCTGTTCTGTAGCTATCAGTAAATGAACAACCAGATACAGCAGAGCTGATAGTCAGAGATGCTCCTGGCTTTAGTGAGAAATGCCTAATAGAGAGTTTGGTTGACAAACTTCATTATCAATTAATATATAAAGATGTAGACCAAACCAATGAAACTCACAATACAGCAAAACAACATTATGGCAATAATAGTGACAGATAAGAACGCTGATGTAGCAGCAGACCACAGGACAAGGGCCATAAATAAATAAATGGAATATTATCTTCAGTGAGTCTTAATAGATCCTAGAGATTTATTTCAATAAGATACTTTTGCATTCTTCACAGTGTCTTTAAAAAAGAACATGTTATACAGTGACTTTTGTTATGAAGCCCATCATATTTGTTTCTTAAATAATAAATCTTCTGTGATAAGTGTAAATAGATCAGATATAAATGAGTTATTGTACAGCCCTCACCCTCCACTGTAGTGTTGTGGCTGTCTTTGCACAATAATAAACAGCTGAGTCTTCAGACACCAGGTCACTGATGTCTAGAAACAGCTCGTTACTGTTTGTGTCTCTAGAGATGGTGAAGCGACTCTTGAAGGATCCTCCGTAATCTATGGATCCACCACCCCATATGATCCCAACCCACTGCAAGCCTTTGCCTGGTGGTTGTCTGATCCAGACTGTACCATAATCACTGAGAGCATATCCTGAGACCTGACAGGACACCTTCACAGAGCTCCCAGGAGACTTAACCTGAGCAGGAGACGAGGTGAGACTGATGCCATGGACACCTGAGAGGAAAAGAGGGAAAATAGAGATTATTATACATGATTAAAGTCTAACTAAAATCTTCAGTTTGTAATGTAACTCTGGTATGAAGAGCTAAGTCCACTCACATGACAGAGAGGCCAGCAGAAGTAGAAGAGTCCAGCTCATGATTGCTCTAGGAGGGAATATGGTACTGAAGAGATGAGCCCCTTTTAGCAGACTTTCTGCTCTGTATATGTGTATGTGCCTGTAACTGGGCACATGTGGTGTGAGAGATGGTTTAGTGTGGGGTGTCTGTATTATAGGCAGAAGTGCTGGCAGTGACATGCTGATATTTGCATACGTCTTATTTCATATTTCATGAGAGAGAGAGAAAGAGAGAGAGAAATTGTAGTAAAGTAGACTTCATCAGCTGTGCCAGCAAAAATGCTTCACTTTGAACTGTGCACTGTGAAGCACTTGCACAGCTTGCACAGCTGATGCAGGACCTCTGTCTGAAACATCCTGTTCCCCTGGAAACGTGTACTTTACTACAGTTTTCATATCTCTATGTATCTTACCTAAGTATACTGCAGTTACTTACCTTGAATCTACATTTGCAGAGAGAGAAAGCAATAAAGAGAATCTGTTGTAACAAACTGTTATGACATATTCATGGTTATCAGATGAACATGTAAGCAGTATGATGTCACAGGGTTTTATTGAAGGTTGTTAGATATTTGTTAGATATTTGTTATTAGATATTTGTTGTTAGATATTTGTCTGGGGTGTTTTGGTACAGGCCTGCTGCTGCACTTGTGTACTGCTGTGTCTCTCTGGCACAGTAATATACAGCTGTGTCCTCAGTCTCAAAGTTTTGGCCACGTAAAAACACGGTGCTGCTGGATGTGTCCTGGCTGAAACTGATCTTATTCTTCACTGTGTCTTTGACATTAGTGCTACCACCACTACACTGATAGTCAAGCCACTCCAGTGATTTTCCAGTGGCTTGCCGTATCCAGTGAACACAGTAGCTTGACACAGATATCTTACAGGAGATGGAGAATGTGGTTTGAAACCACTGGTTTGAGACATAATGTCTTACATCTTACATTGATGGATTTGACCTGGAAGTGAAATGCAGCTGCTCAGCCCCTCTCCTCCTCCTCAGCCCCACAGCCCTTATATGGAAGAGGGACTGAGTAGCATGTGCATAAAGTGGAACTCAAACATCATCGCAAAGGGATCATCCTGTGTTGGGGAACAAATTTGTCATGTCCAGAGCAACTCTTTGCAAGCCATTTATTGATTTTCTCTTATCTTTAGATACACGATGATAATATATAATACTGATTTGAATATTTGGGCCAGGATGTTCAGTGTTATCTGCAAAAGTTTGACTGCTATTTTCTCCATTCTCTAAGTGAAATCAGTCTTGTTAGCATTATGTGTTGTGCTTGTTAACATCTGTGTATTCAAGTGTGTGTCTATCGTGTCCTTTGTCTATATCTGAACTAAGCTTACTTGAAGTTTTTGTTGGTAATAATACAGGAGCTCACTGCGATGAACTATTAGTGGGACAACAAATAAATATCAGTTTTATTTATGTGAATGTCAAACAAGTAAGAACTCGGTCACAGTTCTCAGTGTGGCTCCTGCAGTTTTGTGTTTTGTTGTCTGCAGTGAGATGTGTGAATTTTCCCCAATCAGGACAGCGACGTTCAAAGTCATCAAATGTGATGGTTTACTATGTAGTAATGAACCAAACCAAGAGGTATATTACTCAGTGTGAAGACATTAATAATGGATGTATGAGAGTGTGTGAATAAGAGACCCAGGCTTAGTTCTCAGCACACAGGACACACCACTCATGCCACATTTGACCTGGTGTTCAACCTGCTTCCTCTTCCCTAAGATACATTTATTTGCTGAACATTAGCACCACCTATTGTTACCTTCTAATGAACAAGCTTACATATTGCTGTTGATAAAGTAATGTTAACTGGTTATGATATTGTGAATGAGTGCAATCACAGCAGCAATGTACAAATATTTAATCAAATATTTGATCATATCATATAAGGACAACAGGAATGTGCACTGATGGCACCATAATGGATATTTAAGGCATAGAGGAAGGATCAATGCACATTCCTGTTGTCCTTATATGAGATTGACAGGTACTTTAGCCTTTAGCACATTCAGACGGAATTGCCAAATTCTTGTGTAAGGTGTCTCTGCGAATGGCAGATCTCTTTGCGAATGGCAGAGTTTTTGTTCACTCCTACAACCAGGATGAGCTGCTGTGGTTTCGAGCACAGTAATACACAGCTGTATCTTCCGTCTCCAGGTTCTGGCCTTGAAGTGTTATTGTCCTACTGGAAGTGTCTCGTGAAGCAGAAAATTTGTGTTTCAGTGAATCTTTATAGGATAAGCTTCCACCAGTGCTCACGTAGGCAACCCATTCCAGACCTTTCCCTGTGGGCTGCCGAACCCAACCTGTGCCGTAGTCAGTGACTGAGTAAGACACCTTACAAGTGACGGTCACTGACTGGCCAGGTTGGATGGTCAAAGCACTGGACTGTGTGAGGTCAACACAGCGAACACCTGGAAAAACAACAAAAACATGCATTTATGTAATGTCACCCATCAACCTCAATACAGTCCCATAATCCAGAAAGGCATGTTATGATAGTTGCCTCTTAAACCAAACAGACTCACTGGACATTCTGGTGAGCAGATACAGCAGTATTGCCACAGACAGCATGGTCACTCAGGGTTGTGTTGAGGCTGATGGAGAGGGAGGAGCTGCTCTAATGTGCTGTGCACAGTTGATGAGGTCAGCACAGTCACTCCATCTCTCTGCTGTTGCTTTATGTGAGGGACCAGTGATTTGCATAAAGGCTATGAAACCAGTTTTTACAGACACTCTCAAACCTCCTCAAATACAAATATGGAGATGCTTAGTCTACACACATACTATAATCAACATTCAATGATGAGGAATAATATATAATTACAAATGTAATTGTTTCTTTCAGTGAGTGTAATAAAATGTATATTGGATGGACATACGAATGTGAAAGGCATTTTTGGGCAGCTGGCCCAAAAATGGTTGGTTGTGGTTCAGGTGTGTATGGTTCAGGTTCAGGTGTGTATGGTTCAGGTTCAGGTGTGCATGGTTCAGGTTCAGGTGTGTATGGTTCAGGTGTGTACGGCTCAGGTTCAGGTGTGTATGTTTCAGGTTCAGGTGTGTACGGCTCAAGTTCAGGTGTGTATGGTTCAGGTTCATGTGTGTATGTTACAGGTTCAGGTGTGTATGGTTCAGGTGTGTATGGTTCTGGTTCAGGTGCGTATGGTTCAGGTGCGTATGTTGAGATGAACATATAAGCAGTATGAGATCACAGTTTTTGCATCTGCTTCAGACTTTGCTAAGCCTGCTGCCTTATTGGTGGATTCTGCAGTAAACCTGGATTTTTTGTCCACTGTATTGTTACTGCTTCTTGATTTCACATATTTATACTGTGGCCCATATACTTTTTAAACTGTGGTCACTGGAGAAGTTTCAGTTGAAGACTCACTGGCACGTGAGCTACGTACATTTAAATCAACGGTGGTTTAAATTCATGTCCACTCAGTCTGTATTATCTATCTTCTTGCATGGCTCTACCCAAGACGATTGGATACAGGCACCTGCAGGCACCTGGGGGATGGTCTGGCTGCCGGTGGATGTGCTGATACCGGGGTTCATCTGGGGAGTAACACTGCAGTCGGAGCCTACAATACCAGCATCACTGCTCCGACACAGAATGAAAGCCTGGCATTCATCAACAGACATTTACAGTGACAATATCAAAACCCAGAACTTTCAATTCTACCTTTTACCTAGTCTGATTGTGTGAATTATGTGTGACTTGTGTATTTGTGTGTTAACGGGCCGCCCAATGGAGGATGGGTTCCCTTTTGAGTCTTGGTTCTCCCGAGGTTTCTTCCTATTCCCCACCATCATAGGGAGTTTTTCCTCGACACTGTCGCCTTTGGCTTGCTCATTAGGGTTCTGGACCCATAGTATTGTTAACCTTGTAAACCCTGTAAAGCTGCTTTGCGACAACTTGAGTTGTTAAAAGCGCTATACAAATAAACTTTGATTGATTGATTGATTGATTGAAGACTGCAGTTATTAAAACTTACTGCAGAATTAAAATGAACAATATGTAAACTGTTGTTAAACCTGCTCTCTCTTCCCTAAAATGTTTCATTTCATGAACACTAGCGCCACCTACTGAGTGGAATTAAAAGCAAATTTCTAATGGAGAAGCTTTCATATTACAACCAAGTAATGTTATTTGCTTATTTATCCTGTACAAACATCTTGAAGGCTCCATGTCTGAGGATTCTTGCATGTACAGTGTGGAAGTGTTTTTTGTACAGCTCTGCCTCTGCTTTCTCTCACTGTGACTCTAGCACAGTAATACACAGCAGTGTCTTCACTCTTCAGATTGTTCATCTGTAAGTACAGCTGACTGCTGGAGTCGTCTCTGGAGATTGTGAACCTCCCCTGGGCTGACTGGGAATAGTAGAGCTGAGACGTGGATGTTCCAATAGTAGCAACCCATTCCAGTCCTTTCCCAGGAGCCTGTCTGACCACAGCTGCCCACCACCCACTGAGTGTGAATCCAGACGCTCTACAGATCAGTTTATGAGCTTCTCCTGGTCGTTTCACCACAGCTTCAGACTGGGTAAATGTCTGGCACAGAAAACCTGTCACAGTAAAAACCTGTTAATATAGCAAAGTATTGTGGGAAAAAATAGTTATTCAAAACTTGGTCATGAATTTTGGCTCACCGTGAAGAAACACTGTAATCAAGAACACATTCACATGTATCTCCATAGTGGGTAAATTGTTCCTCATTTCAAAGTTGCCACAAGTTAGGCAATATGGCTGGTAATGCACAGCTGAAAGACTCATCACCTCTTATAGTGACATGAATTTGCATTAATCCCACCTCTGCCTTGAAATGCCACTAGAGGACATGAGACAGCACACTCAGACAATTACATCAGAGTGACGCTGGAAGCATGTTAGAATACAGACGCATGCAGACTCACCTTTAACGAGAGTGTTTTATTAGACAGTGTTGTCCTGCAACAGTCCAGGCATCAAAACCAGTGTGGCAGCAAAGGTACAAAAACATAATCCAAGCTCATAGTCAAAATCAGTCAGATGCAAAAATACCACCAATAATCATATCCAGGAAAAGTAGAAAGAGGCTAATCCAACAGACAAAAGTGAAAAACAAACCAGATCAAACCATGTAGACCAAAACAGTTATGACCACTCAGTATGATTCTTAACAGCGTAGTCAGCAGTACTTCACAATGACACTGAATGTGTAGTAAGGCTTTATAGCACATGGTAGTATTGGTACAGGAGTAGAACTAATAATTAGTAGAAGTAGAACGAGACAAATGGTGCTGGGAATTCTGGGAAGTGGAGTTCCTGGAGCATGGTCACGGGACAAACATCCTATAGGACTTTCACATTATTCTCTATTCATGTGAAATCCTATTTATTAATTAGTTAAATTGCTATTTTTAAGCATTCCTTATTTCCCTCTACTATGTCACAGTTCACAGGGTTAATGGTGCTATGCGTTTTAACTGTTTTCCCAGTTGTATGATTTCTTAGATCAGAGCCATCAGGCTGGAAAAAAGTAAAGAGGAATATTTGAGCATATTAATTCTTTTATTTACATTTACTTATTATGACAGACATTTGACATACGACAGAATTGAGTTTTGTTCATGTTTGTTGATGGGTTTTAGCTTGCAGATTCTGTCTTGTGAGTTCTTCTGTATTGTGTTTTTGAAGGTGTCCTATCATAAACATTGGGTTGATGTATGCCAAAGCCTTTTAAGAAACTGATAAGAAATAATGTGATTAGAAAAAACTGCCTGATGTTATCAGACTATGAGAGACTGATGCATAAATTTTAATCAAAATTAAAAATGGTGGAACTTACATGAAATTACTAATATTAAAATACAACAGCTTAGATTATCATGATCAAGCTCTGAACCACATTTGTAAAATTATTTGTTTGGTCTGGTTAGTCGTGCCTCAGTAACTCCACTAGCTCATGGTTTAACAGTTTTTGAACAGTTCATTGGCTTGTTGTGTCACAGTGACTCTCGTGCACAGTAATAAACAGCCGTGTCTTCAGTTTTCAGACTCTTCACCTGCAGGTACAGCATGTTTTTACTGGTGTCTTTAGTGATGGAGAACTGGCCCTGGAGAGACTGGGCAAAGCTAGTGCTTGTGCCAGTATAAATAACCCCAATCCATTCCAGTGCTTTTCCTGGTTTCTGACGGATCCAGTGCATATAGTAGCTGCCCATTGAGAATCCAGACACAGTACAGGACAGAGTGATGGACTCTCCTGGTCTCCCCACCATAGAGTTAGAGGAGGTCAATGACTGGCCATGAACACCTGAAAAACAGAAAATTACAGATGTCAAAAGAAATGTAATATTAAAAGTGCCTGTTAAAATGTTGTCATTATGATTAGAGGTTTCTCACATGAAGCAAAAGCAAGAAGAATTCCATACTGCAGCATATTCATCACTACAATCTCAATGTCTTCAGTGAGAGAAATCAGACATACCAGTGATTCAGTAGGTAAAGCCATTTATATCTGTCCTAATGAGGGGGTGTGTGCTTAACCCTGACACAGGTCAAGAATACAAATTACTCATTTCTGATGAAAATCTGCATTGCACTGCACATTACAATTACAGATGTGTTGAGGATTTATATCTGCAATGTCATTTAGAGGTCAAAACAAGGCAGCAGCTTGGATATTAATAAATCAAATTTGTTATTGATATTTTCACCACTGTGGGAACACAGCAACATGTTCAATCATTTGTTTTTCTACCGTTAAACAGACAGGTATCTGCAGATATTCAGTACCATCATTCCTCAGCGTCTGATTGGACGGTTGAAAGTGCTCTGCCTGAACACTTTGTTCTGCAACTGGAACTTGCGACTTCAGCCAGTCCAGATTGGGAGCTCCACGCACCAAATTCCTTGGTGATCACCTAGCAGAGAATGTTACTTAAACCCTCCACATGTTTTCCAGATCATACTGAAGCCAAACTCAGCGACAATGCAGCATGTTTGAACAGTTCTTATACAACACAGAACATACTTTAAGTATTGTGTCTCTAAGACAGTATAGTATATACCTTCAATTTAGCGAAAGACAAGGATCTCCAGTGTCATATTCTGCAGAATTCCAGATCATACTGAAGCCAAACTCAGCGACAATGCAGCATGTTTGAACAGTTCTTATACAACACAGAACATACTTTAAGTATTGTGTCTCTAAGACAGTATAGTATATACCTTCAATTTAGCGAAAGACAAGGATCTCCAGTGTCATAATATGAAATACTATAAAAGCAGCTTTAGTAGTATAGTAGTGTACAGATGTAGCAGCTGTAGCAGTCGAACACAGTAATACACAGCAGTGTAGCAGTGTCTTCACTCCTATGTAGTATTGTATGTCGTTATTTAGGTGATAATAGTGGGTTGCCTAAACATGTTTACATGTTGATTGTTAAGGGAGAGAATGGGGCATGGTGACCTGTGGAATGTTAGGGTCAAATAATAGTAGAAAAGGTGAGCCATTCCTCTCTCCTTCTTTAGGCTGTCATTTTTAGTTTGTGCATTGATTACCATGAATGGACAACTGTGCTAGATGGCTATAGGATTATTGAACAGGGTATCTGTATTAGAAGGATGATTCTGTTCAGTAGAGGAAGATTCACATTGGCCCGAGACCTAAGCAAGACCATGGTGCTTGAAAACATGCTGTTCTTCTTTGCAATAAACTTATTACTGACAACTAAGACAGTGTCGGTGGAGACTTCTTCATTCATCATCACAGCATTACTACAGAAGAAATACACCTCACTCCTCAGACCAGTCATATGGAGGGAGATTTTGTTTTCTGTTGTCTCAAGAAACTGTGAACCTTACTTTAAGGGCTATATAAAATTCTATGCTACTGCTATCATAAATGTGAGCAACCCACTCCAGTCCTGATCCAGGAGGCTGTCTGAGTCGGTCGAGCCAGTAGTTCTGAATGTGAATCCAGATGCAGTACATGTCAGTGTGTGACAGGTTCGGGTTTAAGGACAGCTCAAACTGAAAGAAAAAAAAGTAAATTGTATTTTATTAGTTAAATCCACTCTTGCCCTCCACACTCATGAGAAAATAATTAAATCTGCAAAGCTGCATAATACTACAGATATGTGTCACGGTACGGGAGTTCCCCCTGCCGGTCGCCCCCATCCACAGCAGCAGTGGTCCTGTTGTTGTTGTTGCATTGTGTTCATCCCTCAGATGGGCGGGGCCTATTATCAGGCCACCACCTGACAGTCGTTTGTCTGTCTATATGTTTTGTCTTTGTACCAGTTGACAGGTTTTTGGTTTGTGCACATTATTCATGAAACCCTCCTTTTTCCCTGAGACTTGCCCCCGCCACCACAGATGTAGTTTATCAATTCCAGAATGTTGAATCCCTGCTGTTCTGTTCAACCAGATACAGCAGAGCTGAGAGTCAGAGATGCTCCTGGATTTAGTGAGAAATGCCTAATAGGAACATTAAAGATGAGGTCTAACATTCCACGTTCTCACTATTTGCTCCAGCTGTAGCTTCTCTGTATTCAGTGACATTGACTTTCACATTGGTTTTAGTACAGCAGCCTCACCAACTACAGTCACTGTGTCTCTCGAGCACAGTAATAAACAGCAGTGTCCTCTGCTGTCAGACTCTTGGCCTCTAAGAACTGTGTGCTGGAGGGAACGTCCTCAGTCATGGTCAACTGTCCTGTTATGGAGTCGGCATATATTGCTCTATTGTTGCCAGTACTCATCCTGCCCATCCACTCCAGACCTCTCCCTGGTTTCTGCCTTATCCAGTGGATGTTGTAGCTAGTCATGCTATAACCACTTATTTTGCAGGTGATCTTCACATGTTCTCCAGGTCTCTTAACCTCAGCAGGAGACTGGTCCAGTTGAATCTCAGCATGACTAATATCTTATCAAAATAGAAGAAAAAACTCAGAAAGATTCATAAAAATGTCAATGCAACATTTCCCACTTGAAAGATGCAACTTACCTGCTGATAACATTAGTATATAGACACAACACCAAATAACCCATAAGCCCATATCAAACTCTTTTATCAATAAAAGTTTTAATATTTATTTATAATGTCATGTGGTGTGAGCAATAACTCAGTAAGGAGACTGACTAGTAATTATATAACTGGAAGTCAATTGTACATTTGCATCTTCACTCTCTAAGCCAATAGACAGAGTTTGGGAGTGAACCTAGCCAATCAAATGCTCCTCCTCAAAGACATACAGGAACAAGCTTAGTTGTTGATGCATTTCTTTTATCCTTTCATACTACTATTACTATTAAATAATAACAACAAGAAGAAGAAACTACTTCATTATCCATATTGTTTACCATGCTCATAGATCCTAATAAAAGAGCTTTACAGAATATTCAAGAAAATTAAATGTTCATTAAAAAAGAGAAATAGGGTCTTGAATCAGGCCACATGAAACATGAAACATATTCACTGTTTGTCATTTTGACTTGTTTGTCTGTGTCTGGCTCCACCCCTCGTGTCCCTCATGTCTTCATTTTGGTTTTGTTTCCGTATGCTTGTTCTTGTTTTTGTTCACACCCTTGTTAGTAGTAGCCCTGCCCCCTGTAAGCACTGTCAGCTGGTCCTTGTTTAGTTTTGTTAATCAATGTGTGTATTTAGTCCTCTAGTTTTGAGTCATGGAGTCGGCATATAGAGGATCTGAGCTGCTACCAGAGTTTATTCTCCTGATCCACTCCAGTGCTCTTCCTGGTTTCTGCCGTATCCAGTAGATGTAGTAATCAGTCATTGTAAAGCCACTAATTTTACAAGAGATTTTGATTCTCTTGGTTGCTTTATAACAGCAGGAGCCTCATCCATCCATGTGATATTGCACAAAAACTGTAAAGATGTTAATGGTACAAACAGATAAAGGTACTGTTTGTTAGCATCATCATTAAGATGCAGAATCGAGTAATACTTAGTCCCATAATTAATATATTCGCAACCAGTAGTCTACCTCATCTGAATACTAGGGCTGTCATGGTTACTCACACCTGAATCCACTAAACACTTTGTGTACAAATACCTTTCTTGGTCCATAGACAGGTCACATATTGCCATTACCTTGTGTGTGCATACCAAGGGTTTATATCTCTGAGCCTTTCTCTCTGTATGATCTCTGCACGTGTTTTGCTGACCTTGTCTTGGTCCTCCCAAGGTTTCTTCCTAATCCCCACCCTATAGGGAGTTTTTCCTCGCCACTGTCACCTTTGGCTTGCTCATTAGGGATCTGGACCCATACAATTGTAAAGCTGCTTTGTGACAACGTGTGTTGTGAAAAGCACTATATAAATAAATTGGACTTTGACTTTGACCTTGTCTTTGCCCTTTTTTGGATAAGTTTGCTGTTTTTGGAAATTCTACATTTTTGACCTTTTGCCTGTCTGTGTTACACCTTCTTGGTTCAGACTGTCTGTTTTTATCTTATTTAAAATACCTGCACATGGATCCAAGCCAGTATCCTGCTTCTGGCTTGTTACAGAGAGTGAAATAGGCCTTGAGTGGGTGTGTGCACAGGGGTGGGCGTGTCCTGGGGCCGAAGTACCACAACAGCCACAACGAAGAACTTACAAAAATGCAATTGTTGTTCACTTTATAAACAACAATGTAAATTGTTTTTACTGGTATGATGGATCCTAAATCAAAATATAGGGGATTATCTGCTTAGATTATTTATACTTGTCATTTATCATTAGCCTTGTCTGGTCATTGATTTGGCCAGAAAAAAAATTGTATGAAAGAATATACATTTGTCAACCATTTCAGGTACGTAAAGTTGTTCCCCTAAATCCTGCTGCATCTTCAGTGCTCCTGTCTGGGTGGTAGGGAACTAGTGGAATGTGTTCTAGTGGAATGTCAGGGTAAATCTATGACTACATCATGACTCGTGATTTCTCCATCACTCAGGATTATTCTGTTTGTGTTGACTTGGAGATAAATGGAATATTATTTTCAGTGAGTCTTAATAAATCCTACAGAATAATTGATTTATTTCAATAATATACTTTTCTTCACAGTGCCTTTGAATGTTATATAATTGCTCTTTATTTAATTTTTTTTGTAATATAGTAACTTTTGTTATGAAATCCATCATATTCATTTCTGTCACGTATGGCCTCGCCCCCTCCCTTAGCTGTCACTCCGGGTTCCCTCGTGTCTGTGTTCCTTGCCTGTTTGTCCCGCCCTGCTCGTTCATCTCGATTCCTCGTTTGTTACCACGCCCCCGTGTCATTGCCATCACCTGTTCCTTGTTTTAAGTTGTGTATATATAGTCCCTGAATGTCCCATGTCCCTCGTTGGTTGTTTTGGATGTTTGGTTGTTTGGTTTATCGTGGTGTGTTCCAGCCTTATTTCCGATCGCTAGTGATGGCAAACCGAAGCTTTCTGAAGCACTGAAGCTTTCCTCCGAAATGAGTTGAAAAAAGGTTCATTACTCGAAGCTTCATGACACAGTGCACAGTACCGGCATCTGGTGGCCAAAACCATGAAGTGCTTCATGTGTGGCACTATTGAATAGTAGTATACATGGAAATAGTAGCCCCCCATTTAATTTTGATGTCCAAGGTCATTCTTTTCTTTAATTTAACAGTTTAATATATTTCACCAGTAGAGGGTACCGGTACCATATTCACCACTAACTGCCGCTCTAGCGAACGCACCGAGTGGTAACCTGCCGTTTTCTCTGTTGTGCAGGTAAAGGTGGTAGGCTAAATGATATAAAATGAGAGCGAATATGAGATGATTCTTGTGCAGTGTAAATGATGGACTCTTGGTCCGAGGCAGTTGTGGTAACAGGCTGCAGAGCGGGTTTATGTCTGTAAGCTCAAGCTAATGGTATGATCGGACAGGCTAATGCTAGGCTGTGGAGCGCACATGGTCGTATACCTGAACTAGTTAAGTTAGTTGGCCGGGATTAGCATCCGTGCTAACGATATAGCTGTGTTTAGTTTAAAACTGCACTATATATATTTTCTGTTTACTGGAGGAAATGTCAAATACTTGTTGTTCATTTAATTAAAACGGAGTTCATTTGAAGATGCAATTCATAAGAGTACTAAAAGAGGTTAAAACTGATTTAAGATGGCGGTTAAGGACACGGTAAACCGGGATAAGAGTTTATACTAATACTGGTTTATACAGTAAACTACATTCTGGTTATTTGGTGAGTTCATGATAGCGATGTTTGTAGACATAAAACTGTAAAAGTGCAGAGACATTAATGTAATTGATGATTATTGATTGAATTGATGATAATGCAAATTGTTAAAATAATATTGTTTTATTATTTGCATTTACAATACATGTCTTGTGTAACTGCCGCTCTGACCGACAGAAGTAGTCGGCCAGTCAGTAGCGAACGCACCGAGTGGTAACCTACCGTTTTCTCTGTTGTGCAGACAAAATAAATATGTTGCACCTGGGATGAGTTGGCCCATCATTTTCAGAAGTGTAACACATGTATCTTGTGGTTTGAAGACAATGGAACTCTTTTTTTAAAGCATAAACTGTTTAAATGCATTAAAATTTTGACATTTGTTGTTTCAATAAAGGCAACTGATAAACTACATTGTTTGTTGCAAAACAATGTTTTCCAAATCTCACTGCTGGGTTGAGCATAATGCTGAGAAAAAGGAGTGATGGCTGAATAATAAAATGCATTTCATCACAATGTATCACTGTAAACTTCAAAAATTCTTAGAAAGACCTTTAAGCAGGTATTTTGATAACTTATTTATATTTATCACTTATGTGGGTTTGCTGTATGAGGTTGTTTTACAATTTTATGATCATGGATGTGGAAGTAGTCAGTGCTTTTTCAGTGGGGCATTGAACATTTTATTTTTATGGTGGGTGGTCATGATTGTGAACTTGGGTCATGATTGTGAACATGGGTAATGATTGTGCATAACTCTACTGTTTTTCTACTGTGCTGGGGCTAAGTTGGTTTATTTTTTTATTAACAATGTCTTAGCATTGATGAGGTGTTGTTGTTATAAGCCAACTGCTGAGAGCAGACCAGGCACTTCACCTGAAACAGAACATTTTTTAAATTTTACAACCTAAAATTCACACAGTGATTTTAATATTATGAAAGAGAAAATTTTATAATGGTGCACATCTTAGTATCCAAAACAATTAAAAATGTTTTAGTGATTTGATGACATGAAACACTACACACAGAAATGTGATGGATTTTATACATGTAAAATATAATTTTTATATGCACCAATTATTTTCATAATTGGTGCACAGCCTATTATCTAACAGACTTACAAAGTGTCATTCATTGCTATTAATAAGGTAATTGTCTTTATTCTTATTGTTACGGAACAGCTCCGGACCCTTCCCTGTGGGCGTGTCGTTATGTCCATGTTTGTACTTCCGTGGGTGTGGGGCGTTTGTGAGCGTGTTCGTTAGTATCACCTGTGCCTTGTCTCGAGGTCACGTGGGTCTGTGTGATTCACCTATTTAATGTGCGTTCGCGCAGTGTCTTGTGCTCATCTTTGTCTAAAGTTTCGTGTCTGCGCGAGTGTTGTGTTTGTGCCAGAGGTGGGGACTCGAGTCACATGACTTGGACTCGAGTCAGACTCGAGTCATTAATATTAAGACTTTTGACTTGATTTGAAAAAATATTCAGAGACTTAGACTTGACTTGGACAAATTAAGTATTATATTGCGATTGATCGATCGCCAGTGGTTGGTGCCAGAGCGAACTAGTAATTCATTGAATCATAGATAAGGATCAGAGGTAATAAACTAGATTTTTTTTTTCGGCGTGAGAAATCGGATGTGTGGCGTGAGATCGTGTGAAGACGGTCAAATGCGTGTGTCTCACGCTCAATGCGTGAGAGTTGGCAACCCTGGGTTCTGTATCTGAACTCAGGGAAGAGAGCCTCTCTCTGTCACCATCATATCCAGTTCTATCTCAGCATGGATTGTGTATTTGAAGACATCTACGTCGAGAAAAAAATATATTGACAAAAGTGGAGCGAGTTTTCAGCTATGGGGACATCATTCTACGGCCTCATCGTGCACAAATGACATACAGACTTTTGGCCAGTTTGGTCTTTAGCAAATGCAATGCAGAATAGTTTACTGAAATGTCTAAAGTTGCATTCCTGATTCCTGTTAATTGTTCAGTTCTTATATTTGTTTGTCTTGTGTCACTCACACATGGACACACTTGTTCTCCAAGAAACCAGATAAGAGAAGAGAGGGAAAAATGCTGTTATGGTTCTTTGTATTGTAATGTGAAAATATCAGCACTTTTTATTTGAACATGGAGTTCTACTTATGACTTTTTCACAGAATATTTATTTCTGGAAAATTGTAGTTTAAAGTATGAATATTTTTGCAGCTAATTTTAACAAATTGAACTGTGCAATAAAGAGGTGTAATTTAAATTTTTTTTATACTTCGTGTTTTCAGTTGCACATGTTTTATCAAGATTTGAGGAGAATACAGATTTAAAAAAGAACACGTCTATTATTTACATTTAAAATATACCTGCAACATTGGTTAAAAAAAAAAAAAAAAGACTCAAAAGGACTTGAAATTCCAAGTTTCAGACTTGGGACTTGACTTGACTGTTGCCTGTCTTGACTCGAGACTTGACTTGACTTGACTGTCTTTGCTTGAGACTTGACTCGGGACTTGAGGATAAAGACTTGGACTTACTTGAGACTTGCAAAACACTGACTTGGTCCCATCTCTGGTTTGTGCTGCTCGCACAGACACAGAATCTTTGCAAAGACGTCACTTTTAATCTTTTGCACACAGATTGCGCAATAGCGCACGAGGAACATTTGACACTTACACAGAAACGTGTAGACTGTAGACAATGACGAGCACAGGACACTGTGCGAGCGCACATTAAATAGACAAACCACATTAGCCCCACGTGATTACGAGACGAGTGGGGCAGACAGATTATTCACACGACATGCCATAACCACGGATATCCATAGACGCAGACGATGCACGTAGACTACGTAAACTTACTTACTTTTTAAAATTAGCAACTGACTTTATTGCCCCACCTTTGACTCATATATTTAACTTGTCCTTAGTCTCTAATACCATACCACCTATTTGGAAATCTTCCCAGGTTACTCCTCTGCTTAAAGGAGGTGACCCCACGATCTTAAATAATTATAGACCTATTTCCAAGTTGTCTGTTCTGGCTCAAGTTCTTGAGTCTCTTATTAGTGATCAGCTAAAGGATTTTTTAAATGAGAATAGTATTTTGTCTGACTTTCAATCTGGTTTTAGGAAAAAACACAGCACAATTACAGCAGCACTTAATGTTTTTAATGATTTTATAGATACTATTGATAACAAACAGCATTGTGCGGCCCTTTTTATTGACTTGTCTAAAGCTTTTGATACTGTAGACCATTCCATCCTTGCACACAGATTATCTAAAGCAGGATTGTCAGACCATGCAGTTGGCTGGTTTAAAAATTACCTAATAGGCAGAACACAGTGTGTACAAGTAGATGGCTGCACTTCCAGCTTACTCACTGTGCAAAAGGGTGTTCCGCAAGGGTCAGTCCTGGGGCCGCTTTTGTTCATACTTTATATTAATAACATTAATTACAATATTTGTAATGCAAAATTTCATCTTTATGCTGATGACACAGTTATGTATACTTCTGCATCCACACCTATCCAAGCTCTCAGTCAGTTACAAGTTGATTTTAACATTATACAACAAAATTTTTATGATTTAAAGCTGGTTTTAAATGCTGATAAAACAAAAGTTATGATGTTTTCTAATTCAAAATCCAAACTTTCAAACCTGACTTCAATTATTACTGCTCAAGGAACTCAGATAGAACTTGTTCCTACGTATAAATATCTAGGCATTTTAATTGATAGTTCTCTGTCTTTTACTGCTCAGATTCAGCAACTTGTTAAAAAATTAAAACTGAAGTTAGGTTTTTTCTTTCGAATAAAATCATGTCTCTCTTTTGAATCTAGAAAGAGACTGGTTTCTGCTACATTTATATCTGTATTAGATTACGGTGATGTTTTGTATATGCATGCCTCTTCTCAAAGCTTACAGTCTCTGGATACTGTCTATCACGGAGCTCTGAGGTTCATCACCAATTTTAAATCTCTTACACATCATTGTATGCTGTATGCGCGTGTTGGATGGTGTATGCTCATAGAAAATATCATTGGTCTATTTTAGTTTATAAGTCTATTTTAGGTCTACTCCCATCCTACCTTCTGACCTATATCAGTCAAAGGAGTATTGATTCTTACAATCTACGCTCCCAGAATCTTTTTTTATGGTCTGTTCCTAAAGTTAGAACTGAACTGGGAAAAAAGGCATTTAGGTTTGCAGCTCCATTTACTTGGAATGAGCTACAAAAAGACTTGAAACTTAAAGATCTGATTTCTTTGGGCTCTTTTAAGACGATGTTGAGCAACTTGGAGGCGGATGCTTCTAGTTGCAAATGTTTTGACTGATTAATTGATTTGACTTATTGTCTTGATTCTATGTTCTGATGTATTGAAAACTTGTTATTGTCTTTATGTATGATTGTTTGTTTTTATTGTAAATTGTGAATGTACTGCTGCCTGTCTTGGCCAGGACACTCTTGAAAAAGAGATTTTTAATCTCAATGAGGTTTTTCTGGTTAAATAAAGGTTAAATAAAAAAATAAATAAATAAAAAACACACGCCCAAAAGGGAGGAGCCGGGGTCCTCAACATGACACTAATCAGTCCCACCAGGATTTTGCGGGCCTTTTTTGTGATTGTTGCGGGCTAAAATGTTTGATGTTGCGGGTGTTTTTCAAAAAAATTGCGATGCAAGTTGTGGTGTGTTTTTGTTGTGATTACATTGCAATAGGGAGTAAATGTTGTGGGAAACTTTTGATTTTCTCTTTTTGTGATTTGAATTGAGTGTTAAATGAAAGTAATAAAAGTTATTACTGAAAAACTTGATTAAAAGAGACATTGAGAATTAGTCATACAATACAACTTTATCAGGGCTCCAAGAAATCTGAAAAATAGGCTTTATTTACCCAAATAAACCTGTAAAAAAACCTATTAATACTATTAATAGACCTGGTTTATTCATATATACATACACACAGACACACACACACACACATACACACACACATACACACACACACACATTTATAAGATTATATTGTTTTTGATAGTGGTGGGCCGTTAACGGTGGTCGTTAATTTGATACTCTTATCGGGCGATATAAAAATTATCGCCGTTAATCTATTCTTAAAGTTGGGTTGGGAACTGGGTCAAAATGGGTAAGCAAACTGATGACTTTCAACTTGATAGTTTAGCTCGGCTGTATTCCTAACCAAATTGCACAGTAGGGGCGAGAACAAGTTTTCAAACCTGTGAATTACAAATCGTACGTGTTTTTACATGGATGCAGCAAGTCGCCAGGTTTGCTTCATGGAAAATTCATTTTTAGGAACGTAAAGTGTTACCGGAGCGGAGCTCGGAGCGGTCGTTTTCTGCATTAAATATTTCTTTTTAACCGTTAAAACTACAGAGGACCAAAACTGACTTTTGAAAATTACGTCCGTGAGGTTAAATGTACTAAATGTTGGCTTACATTTCAAATATCATGTTTAGCTGAATAAACATGTTATTTAATGTACAGTAGCTATGTAGGCTTACAAATTCATGTTTAACTGAATAAACCGTTGAACACGAGTAGCCTACATTTTATTGAGCATGTTTTTTTTTCTTCAAGTATCAAAGTAGAACAGCTTCCTCAAGCAGTCATTGATGCATTTTGGAAACAGGAGATGAGCCCCTGGTCTAATGCACCCTCTGTATTAAGAAACCCTATCTCAAAAACTGACTTTTAGTCATTACTTGGGTACAACGCATATGAGCCATTTTAATATATATTAATCTAGATTAAGATTTCAGTGAGATTAATCTAGATTAAAAAAATTAATCTATGCCCACCCCTAGTTTTTGATATTGTGCTTGATATGGTTACAAAAAGTAAAAATAACGGACCCCTCACAAATACAGAGCATGTGCAGAGGTGACAGACGTACCTTAAAAAACAAAGCAAAGTTTGTCTTAAGGTCGGCATAAAGAATGCAGTGACACCACAACATTTAAGATACTGTCACAGTTCTATGGAAAGTATTATACTTCTTCCTGTGTTATGGTGATCTGCTGATTAGGAAATTGCCATTTGCAAACTTTTTTACAACTTGTTTCTTCACATATAAAAGTGTGCGTTGTGATGTGGTATGCGGTGGGGGGGTGGGGGGGGGTGGTGTTTTTGTCAAGGTACGTTGCATTTATCCAGTACTGTGAGTATCTTGCACAGTAATACACAGCTGTGTCTTCAGGCTGCAGATTCTGTCCTTGTAGAGTCACTGTGCTGCTGGAGGCATCTTTAGAAATACTGAACTTGCTTTTCAGAGAATCCTTTTGTGCAATGCCCCCACCCCCCCAAATGTGATTGATCCACTCCAGAGTTTTCCCTGCAGGCTGCCGTATCCAGCCTGTCGCATAGTTATCATCAGTAACTGAATAACCTGATACTTTACAGTTGATAGTCAGAGATCCTCCTGGATTTATAACCAATGAACTTGGCTGAGTTAGGTCAAGATCACATTTCACACCTAGAAAAAAATACAATACAATTTTAATTGCTTGTTTAAACAAATGTAAATAAGCTAAATGTAAATAATTATATTGATAAAATTCAAGGACATTACATGAGACGTACAGATTGCTGCTGTCATTATCAGTATCAGAGATAAGTAGATCATGGTTGTATGTGAGCTCTGTTGAAGATGCTGCTGTGATCTCCACTGGGGTGAAAGGATGAAGGTCCTTTCATACATACAGGAAGACTGAGTCATTTTGCATAATCTAAAAAAGTCACGATTTAAATAATTTAGCGGGTGATGCATTTAAATAGCAGATGGGTATAATTTCATGACTAGAAATGTCTCTCTGCCAAAGGTAAAGATTTTTTGAAAAATGAATAAATCAGTTTGAATTATTGACCATTTTACAGAACCATTGGAAGAAAACTGTAAAATAAAACTGCAGAGATCATTTACCTTCAACCTTTTTTTAAACCAATTTTCCACATTTATTAAATTTGATTGTTTAGTCATTGTTACACTCGAGGGGGGAGGCACGACGAGTGATAAACGGTGCAACATAGAACGTTTAATAAATAGACACAACACGGTAAGCTCCGTGCGGAGGGCGAGTACAATTAACAGACTCTCACACAGGCACGAAACTTTAGACAAAGACGAGCACAAGACACTGCGCGAACGCACATTACATAGGTGATTAACACAAACCCTCGTGATCTCGAGACAAGGCACAGGTGAGACTACGAACACGCTCACGAACAACCCACACCCACGGAAATATATACATGGACATAACGACACGCAGACAACATAGCGGCACACCCACAGGGAAGGGTCTGGGACTGTCACCGTAACAGTCATTTTCTTGTCATGGTGGAGAGGTTAATGTTCTCAATTGCTCACTTGTATAAAAAAAAAAAAAGATAAAATGTAAGTCGCTCTGGATAAAGGTGTCTGCCAAATACCGTAAATGTAAATGTAATATCACTTTGCACAGCATTTATACGGTGTATATAGTGTGCGTGTGTACAGATTGTACATTTGGAGAGAGAGCAAGAAAAACAATGCAACAACAAACTGCTACAACATATTCACTGTGATGTCACAGGGTTTTATTGAAGGTAATTTTGTTAGATATTTGTCTGGGGTGTTTTGGTACAGGCCTGCTGCACTTGTGTACTGCTGTGTCTCTCTGGCACAGTAATATACAGCTGTGTCCTCAGTCTCAAAGTTTTGGCCACGTAAAAACACGGTGCTGCTGGATGTGTCCTGGCTGAAACTGATCTTATTCTTCACTGTGTCTTTGACTTTAGGGCTACCACCATCACACAGATAGCCAAGCCACTCCAGTGATTTTCCAGTAAGTTTCCGTATCCAGTTAACACAGTAGCTTGACACCGAGATCTTACAGGAGATGGAGAATGACAGTAACACAACAGACACGTCGAGCTTAAAACACACACCTTTCCAGTTCAGACACAGCAATTGACCTGAGACACTTACAGAAAGCTGCGGTCCCCAACAGCAGCAGTGCTGATGAGAGCATTGTTGATGGATTTAACCTGGAAGTGAAATGAAGCTACTCAGCCCCTCTCCTCCTCCTCAGATCCACAGCCCTTATATGGAATAGGGACTGAGTAGCATTTGCATAAAGTGGAACTCAAACATCATCGCAAAGGGATCATCCTGTGTTTGGGGATCAAATTTGTCATGTCCAGAGCAACTCTTTGCAAGCCATTTATTGATTGTCTCTTGTGAGAGAAATTATTGATTATTGACTAATCATCATTGATTAGATCATGTTTAGTTATTATAAGAGATCATTATGAACTTTATGATTTAGGACATGTCCATTCTGACTAAGCAGAAGGACTACAATAATGAAGTAGTGTGATTCAGTGTAACCATGTTTAGTTCATATTATGCATGTGTGCTATACGTGACCCAGGTCAGGGAGAGTGCTGAGGGTAAGAGCACTCTGTTAACTGGTAGTCACTAGGCTACTAGTCTTGGGTCATTTAGCTTTCTCTGTGTTCAACTGATACATCAGTTGCTTCCGCTAACTCTAGGGAAGTCCATATTAGGAGATACACACATGTGAGACAAAGTAGCCTGCTGGACGCCTATGTTTTGGAACATGCTGTGCTAAAGATAACCTGCTGTTAGAACTGCTGAAATGTGTTTAAGATTGTATATAAGCAGGGGGAGCGCCCCCCTGCCTTCAGAGTTGTCATGCTTGAATGAGACTCTCATGTCTGTGTCTGTCTTGTGTCTGTCTTTGTCCTATTTATATATATTTATATTTTTGTAATAAATTAAATCATTTAACCACGTCTGAGTCCTCATCCATTTATTAGAAAATTTCCACGACAATTTGGCGTCACGAACAGGATCGGCGAGAGGCACCCCGGAGAGGAGGTGACTGATCTTCGAGGACGCTCCCCGGGGGATGAGATCCCTGGCTGGGCTGGGCAAAGTGGGAACCCCACGAGCAAAGGGAAAGTACCTATCCAGGGAGTGATGTCACCGCCAGTCTCCGGTGGTGTTCTCCGCCCGATCAAACGAAAACCGCAGTAAGTGGGAATTTTCAGTTTAATTTCTTAGTTTAAGTGTTAAATATCCGCCAGTGTCCGCCCGCCGGATGATCTCTGTTATACGATAGGGATATAGTGAGATATCGCCTACAGGAAGTCTATACGGTGGGGATACTGCGGTATTGCCCAGGCGGGATAGGACTTAGCCTAGCGCCCGTCAGTCTGGCCAGAGATCCAGCTGGGCAGAAGCGCACTGATTAGACGTAATACAGTGTTGGCTAGCTCCGGAGCGGCAGAGATATCCCCCAGGGGGGGAGGGCACTGTTTGCTTCGTTGGTATGAGGAGCGGATCTAAATTTTGAGGACCTTCTTTGACGTGTTTAATTGATTTGGGATTTTTTTTCTTTCCTAATTTTTTATTTTTTTTTATTTCTTGGACCCCACACAAAAAAAAAAAAAAAAAAAAAAGTGTGAAGGGTCATCTTTGGGATTATTTGGAATCATGGGTAAAACACAAAGTAAATTACAAAGTAAACCATCGGAGACTCAGAGTAATGTAGCCTACCAAATGACTAGAGATTATGGGGAAGATGTAACTCGACATGTGAATTTTTGGGCTAAGCATTATGGGTTTGGTTCAAAGGGAACATTAAGTGTAGACTATCTGCGCCGACTAGTTGAGAGAGTAAAAACAGAGCCCAAGGGCGCAGATAGAAAAACGCGCAAGTATTTTGTTAAACATAAAGCAGATATGGAAGAAAAAGCAAAATGTTGGCTTGAAGAAGCCGAGAAAAGGCAAGCATGACAGGTAGGGATTAAAAAGTGTACTAACAAAATTCTTTCAGTGTGTTGTTGTAGCCGCCCAGACCTCGACGCTGCCCCGACGAGATCTGCGCCAGCCATCCCGGCTCAGCAACTGCACCAACTGCAAGATGCACCCACAGCCGCTACCCCTGCCTCCCACACCTCCACCGCCAGTTCACCCACAGCCGCTACCCCTGCCTCCCCCACCTCCACCGCCAGTTCCAGCGCCACCAGCTCTGGCGCCACCACGACAGCAACCTCTGTCTGCCACACTTGCACTGTGAGCTCCAGCGCCATCAGTTCCCATCAGGTATCACAACCACAACCTCTGCCTCCTTCACTCCCACCAGCCCAACAGCTGCCGCTGCACCCTGGGCCGCTAGTCCCGTATGATGACGTCCGCCAGGCGATGGAGTGTGCCCGCCAGGCGAAGGAATGCGCCAGCCGGACGATGGGAAGCGCCACCTCCCCAACGCCACCACCACCCCCGCCGCCCGCAGCCACCTCCACCCCCACCACCAGCTTCACCCGTGGCAGCACACACAAGAAGCCGTGCCACAGAAAGAAAGGGTCAGGTGTTGCTTGAACTGACCACCCCAGGGTGCGCAACGACCTTCCCAATGGTCAAGGTTGCAGGCCCTGAAGGAGACATCATGGTCCACCGTCACTGGACAGGAGAGGACATCATGAAGGCGGCGGAGGGCCTGGGTAAACCGACAGAGATGGGAGGTAAGCGTTTCGGCGAAGAACTAACAGATTTTGTTCAGTCTTGTCATCCAGTCAAACAAGATAGACTGAGACCGGACACCAGGAGACGTCCATCTCCACAACACTGAGTGGGAACAGCAGCTGGACAGGAGGATCCAAACAGGCCCTACAGAGAGATTGTAGGACGCCTGGTCGCAAGGCTGGAAGCTGCACACCCAGCCACTATCAACACGTCCAAAATAGCTGCATGTAAACAAGAAGATGGAAAACCTGTCAGCGACTTCCTCATGAGACAAGAGTTCACACTGACCACAGCTGCCTCGTACCACCAGCACACGAGCGGAGGCCGGCGGAGGCCAGCCCATGGGAAGCCCACCTGAGAAACAGCTTCCTGGTAAGCATGAGAAAAGACATCAGTGACCTCATCAGAGCCCAGTGCATCGGGTACATGCCAAGCATCACGAGGCACAGCTGGCATGGAGAGTGAACAAGAAAATCCAGAAGCAAGCTGAGACCATGTTGCAGAGAACTCACAGAGAATGTGGGAGGGGCCACGTCAGAGGCAGAGGAAGAAGACGAGGTGGATGGGGACGAGAGAATTACCCCAGAGGAGAGGTGGTGAATGTTACAACTGTGGAAAACTAGGACACTTTGCAAGAGATTGTCCTGAAAATGAAGAAAATGCTGAGCAGAGAAACAGAACTTTCAGAGATTGACGGGCAGCGGAGAGGCTGGACGGTACAGGACCACTGGAAGACGACAAAAGGAAAGTAACTGGTTTAAATTATCATTTAATTTATCAATGCTTGCAGAAGATTAGTGTAGGGCCGCAGGGCCTGCCTAAAATAACACTGACTGTAAACTGCACTAAAATAAAAGTTTTTGGTTTATAGTGGTGCCACCCATTCAAAGAAAAAAAAAAAAAAGAGCCTCTCCGATGTAAATGAAATAATACATTTGAACATGAATTTTTAATCTTAACTGCTAAATGTATGTTATGGGTTTTGATTTAATGTGTAAGTTGGGCCTGAGTAGCAGGCCTGAGGGGTTGTTTATGTGTGAGTTAGCTGTGTTGGGGTTCAGTTATCAGCAGGAGTTCCACTGTATGCTTATGAGCTGCAGAGTGCAGGAGGAGAGTGTTGGGAGCACTTCATGTGTGAAGTGTGTAGTTTGTTGCCAGGTGATTTGATGTTGAGGCCGTAGGGGTCACTGCACTGCACACTGCATGTGAGTGAGGGCCCCGATAGAGGTTTTGAGGATAAATTTGATGTTGGAAAACATGATTGCTAGGTTGTCACTGCTATTGTGTGGGATTGCGTGTGGGCTGCGGCAATGGTGCAAACCACATTAGAACAAGAAGACCTGTTCTCATTTCCTCGATCTAAACCACACGTGTCACTAGCAAACGTGTGCGAGGAGCCACAATGGCAGGACGTTGGTGAATGGATGACAGAGATGTCTGACATTACCGATTGGGAGAGAGTTCCTGGCAGGAACACCATGTTTAGCCCTAGCAGGAGGGCGTGGATGCAGCCGGCGCCGTGCTGGCTCCCCTGCAGGTGGGGAGTGGAACTGATTAACCCCCTTGGTATTTTTTAGCCGCCTCCCTTACCCTCTCAGAAAAAAAAAAAAAATGAGAGGAAGAGGAACTCAGAACTGTTCCTGCAGCATTATGGGCACCAGGTAAGAGCGATGTTGGGGCTCATACGGGGGGTGTGAGCCCATACACATCACCCCAAAATCTTACTATAGGCCAAAACAACATCAATACCCTTTGAAGCCTGAGGCGCTCAAAGGAAATTAGGCCAGTTTTTCCAATCACTTAGGCAAGCTGGAGTGATCGTACTGTGCCCTAACTCACCCGTGCACACTCCAATTTTTCCAGTTAAGAAAACAGGGCGGGAAGAATGGCGATTTGTGCAGGATTTGCTGGCTGTCAATGCAGCAGTACACGTTAGAGCCCCAAAAGTGCCAAATCCTCACAATATTCTTTCCCAGATTCCCCCAGATAGCCAGTGGTTCAGTGTAGTGGCCCTAGCAAATGCATTTTCGTGCATCCAGATAGCCAGTACTGGTTTGCATTTTCCTTTGAAGTAAAAAAAAAAAAACATACACATCACCCACCATTTACAATGCAGCGCTGCGAGACAGTCTGGCCTCTCTGAAACTTCCAGAGGGCATTGCACTGTTGCACTACGTAGATGTTCTGATACTCTGTGTAAACACATGAGAAGCATGCAAAGAGGGCCATAGTGGCATTGCTACATCACCTAGCAAGGGAAGGCCACAAGGTTCCTAAGCAAAATTGCAATATTGCTGAAAAAAGTGCACTTCCTGGGTCATGACCTAGTATGTATTGAAATTCTGACACAACAAACAGAGATAAAAATAACATTTGTTAAAGAGAATAAGCCCGCTTGAACAAATGAGTCTGAAATAAAAGTTCTGAGTTTCTGAGTTTTGAATTCTGAAATAAAAGTTCAGAATTGATGTGTGTGTTCAGTGTTCGTATGTGTTTGGGGAGTGTTGACGTTAAAGGACCAGTGTTTTGACTCAAGCCCACAGTGACAGACAGAGGCCAGTAGCCTACTTTTCAGGAAAACTAGACCCCGGGGCAGCCTGGGTGTGGGCACTGGTAGCATTCAGAGATATAGTGGGGTACGCTCAACTCGCCCTTTGGGTCAAACATGCTGTTTCTCGAATTTTAAAGGACCAGAGAAAAAAAAAAAAAAGCACATTTATCCACACGGAGGTTTTGGAAACAATATCACTCCCGCCACATTATTCTGCCCAAGCAGCTGAGCTCACCATTCCTTACCAGCTCAAGGTCAAAGATAAAGCACCAACTAATTTCACAACTGCAATCATCAAATGTGCCGCACACACCAGAACAGGCGACACAGTAGCAAAAGGCAATGCCTTCACAGACTCCACAGCCCAACACACAGTTTTGCAGGCTCCAAACACACAAATGATGCTAACGGATCACAGTAACAGAGAAGACACACCCTTAACAACCAGAGCAATACAAACACAAGCCACAATGTAAGACAAACAGAGATGGGCAAAAGGGGGGGTGCAAAACAATGGGGGGAGTCTGGACACACACACACGGAGACAAGTAAGCCGTGTGTCCCTACAGCCTACATGAGAGGACTGATTGAAATTGCTCATGGGAGGAGTCACAATGAGCAAAGGGGGGATAGTAGCATGCAATAGCATGCACTAAGAATAACCACACTCACCCAAAAAAAATTTTTGTTCACATTGTCTGGTATCCCACCACAGGGGTATAACAGACCTAAACATGCACCCGCCGGACACCTGCCGCCGACCGAACCCTTTCAACACTGGCAAATTGATCTTGTTGAACTAACACCTGCTGAAATACAGGCTTGTGTGTATGCATGTCTAGCAAATGGACAGAGGCCTTCCACATCACAAAGCAGAATTCAGATACGGTGGCAAAGATGACTTAATAATAATCCCACGATGGGGGTTACCCAGGAGGGTGTTGAATAACAACAGCACTCCCTTCGTACATGAAGGGCTAAAGGAGCTAAATTAACTAAATTTTAGAGGAAATTAAGGATTGAAATGTCTGCCTCTGGTTTTGTGGCAGAGCCACACTAGGCCCCAAGCTCGCACAGGCTTATCAGCCTTTGAGATTGTGTTTGGAAGGCCTCCAAACATGGAAGTAGTGCCGCCGGAATGGGACACACACACACACACACACACACACACACACACACTTGTTGAGCCATTAATATGTTATCCTGCACAAGTTTGTCTCTATTTTGTCTGAGCAGGTCAAAGCTGTCAGAGGTGTCAGAGAATCCACTGCACGAGCTCCAGCCGGGAGACTGGGTGCTGATCAGAGATCCACGTGCTGCTAACAACCAACACAGCTGTAAAGACCAGCGGCCGAGCCACGTGGACACACCACACCCACTGCAAAAGAGCTCCAGAGCAGCCGCCAGAATGAATGTTATGCTGTTGTTTTTTACATTATGCTTTTCTCAACAGGAGGGGCAACTGTCATCTCCCCCACACCGGAGGAGAGGTGTGAGGGAAAGAAAGCATGTGTAATGTCCAATGTCACTGCTACTGCAGTGAAACCAAACCAGCCCTGTCTGGTTTGCCATCCTTTCCACATGCCGTGAACACCAACACCAATCACTTATGAAATGGCTACAATGTTAATTAACAGACCCATATGCGAGATTGATAGGTTAACAGGTCAATTCTACAACATGTCTCACGCTATCATTCACAGTGGTAAGGTTCCTGATTGGGTAGGTGATGATGTTGCAAGTATGGATCATAGGAAATAACAACCGCGACTCGAATGACCAGGTGTCACGAGCCGGCATTCGCAACATGGCATTTGACACCACCCCTGTTGAGGGAGAGTGGTGTCTATGCTCAGAGGGGGCCTTGAAGGCCATCTTTGCATAGAGCACACCAAGTGCCAGGTTGATCTGGTAGCAACAGCCAGAGACGAATCAACATGTACCATTAGACTAAATAACTCCTCGGCAAAATGGAGTTTCACCTCCTGTCATGGCATCGTGAACCCAGTAACAGATTGGGCAACAATGTGGGCATGCAGAGAGAAAACCTACTCTGCTCTACCTGAGAGATCATACAACGGGGGTCACTGTTCCTCGGAGGAGGAACTGCAGCAACAATGAATAAGATCAATGGACTTGCATGGCAAGTTCTGACTTTGGCTTCTCGTACTGAGACTGCCCTTGACCTATTAAACAAGAAGTGAAAGAAATTAGACAAGTATAGGTCCAGAATAGACTAGCTTTAGACCTCCTCCTCACAAAAGAAGGAGATGTGTGTAAGAAAATCAATGTTTCATGTTGTTTCAGCATTCCAGATTACTATGATAATATTACTGATTTAATTGATCACATGAAGGCCGAGGTTCAAGAACCTGGTTTGGGTGGATCACTTCATGGCTAGGCCCATGGGGACATTGGATGCTGACTATGATTTTACCAATTGTAATAATCATTTAGCTGTTGTTGTGTTTGCTGCCTTATATTTTGTATTACTGTTCATGGCCTTATGCGCCAGCATTTTCAGATGGCCTTGCACGACGACTTAAAGGAGCCTGAGATAGCAGACTCCTTGGGACGTCTGTTTAAGGAAGACGTCAAGGGACGACCTGGCGACTGGCTGGGTTGTGCCCGATGGCCCTGAGCAGCTTAACTGACTCCAGGGCCTGTTTTAAGTTGATGATTTATGATAGAATTAATGATTTATTCTCTCCTTTTTAATGATTACACAGAATCAAAGGGGGGAAGTGTGAGAGAAATTATTGATTATTGACTAATCATCATTGATTAGATCATGTTTAGTTATTATAAGAGATCATTATGAACTTTATGATTTAGGACATGTCCATTCTGACTAAGCAGAAGGACTACAATAATGAAGTAGTGTGATTCAGTGTAACCATGTTTAGTTCATATTATGCATGTGTGCTATACGTGACCCAGGTCAGGGAGAGTGCTGAGGGTAAGAGCACTCTGTTAACTGGTAGTCACTAGGCTACTAGTCTTGGGTCATTTAGCTTTCTCTGTGTTCAACTGATACATCAGTTGCTTCCGCTAACTCTAGGGAAGTCCATATTAGGAGATACACACATGTGAGACAAAGTAGCCTGCTGGACGCCTATGTTTTGGAACATGCTGTGCTAAAGATAACCTGCTGTTAGAACTGCTGAAATGTGTTTAAGATTGTATATAAGCAGGGGGAGCGCCCCCCTGCCTTCAGAGTTGTCATGCTTGAATGAGACTCTCATGTCTGTGTCTGTCTTGTGTCTGTCTTTGTCCTATTTATATATATTTATATTTTTGTAATAAATTAAATCATTTAACCACGTCTGAGTCCTCATCCATTTATTAGAAAATTTCCACGACACTCTCAATTATCTTTAGACACATGATGATAAATAAATATATTATACTGATTTGAATATTTGAGACAGGATGTTCAGTGTTATCTGCAAAAGTTTGACTGTTATTTTCTCCATTCTCTAAGTGAAATCAGTCTTGTTAGCATTATGTGTTGTGCTTGATAACATCTGTATATTCAAGTGTGTGTTTATCGTGTCCTTTGTCTATATCTGAACTAAGCTTACTTGAAGTTTTTGCTGTTAATAATACAGGAGCTCACTGAGATAAACTATTAGTGGGACAACAAATAAATATCAGTTTTATTTATGTGAATGTCAAACAAGTAAGAACTCGGTCACAGTTCTCAGTGTGGCTCCTGCAGTTTTGTGTTTTGTTGTCTGCAGTGAGATGTGTGAATTTTCCCCAATCAGGACAGAGACGTTCAAAGCAATCAAATGTGATGGTTTACTATGTAGTAATGAACCAAACCAAGAGCTATATTACTCAGTGTGAAGACATTAATAATGGATGTATGAGAGTGTGTGAATAAGAGACCCAGGCTTAGTTCTCAGCACACAGGACACACCACTCATGCCACATTTGACCTGGTGTTCAACCTGCTTCCTCTTCTCTAAGATACATTTATTTGCTGAACATTAGCACCACCTATTGTTATCTTCTAATGAACAAGCTATGGAGTGATTTTTGTTTCAATAGTTCCACAAAAGCAAAAGTAAATCCAAGAGCAGAAAGTATATGTTATGAATGCAAAACAGAAAAAAATATATCAAAAGTATATTTTATATATAATTGGTTATTTGAAACTTATTTTCGTTTGCATTTTGACAAGTTTTTGGTTCCATTGTTTTTGTTTTTTTGGATTTTCCCAGTAAGGTCTTTTGCTTCTGGAATCTCTCTTTGCTTCTGCCTCGTTTTTTGCTTCTGACTTTTGGAACACATTTCACGTGTGGGAGTGTCTTACATGAAGGCGTTCCTCTGCAATCTCCATTGGTCACTGATTCCGGACTAACACAGAGCTCTGAGACCGCCTCTGGGACCAAGCCACGCCCACCCCACCAGCTTCCCAGCGTTTTCAAACATGGTGGAACGCGGAGGTTGTTTCACAGTAGCATGTAAACTGAGTTTTACCATTCAAGTTTATACAAAGGTTTTAGTTAATTGCTAAATGGTCTGTAGATATTGCAAATGTACATAATAACTACATTAAGCATGCTCACCAGCGCGAGCTTTTTAAAATTTTAGTGAACTGAATGGAGAGAACATTGATGTGTGGAAGAAATATGAGTATTTGCAATATCTGGTATGGGGACAGGTGTAGGATATATAGTAAATTTACAAATATTATTGTGAATATATTAAAATCCATAATAGTAAAAAATACCAAAATTAAAGCAATACTGAAAAGTGGCCACCCTATATACAACCAGCTTTGTTCACTCACACTGTTTTTCAGTGTTCTGCAGATGCCAAACACAAAAACACATCAGATGCATCTTGTGCTGTCCATATTTTATTAAGAAGTGAACAATATTCATTGAACCATTGAACATAGCAATACTAAACATAATACATATCAGACATGACATTCAGACACTGTCTGACTCAGAGAAAAAAAAAAAAAGATTTTAACTTGGAGGGGTGGGAGTAAGAAGAGTAGTCCATTGAAACACACAGTGCGGATTAGTTTCCTTCTCACTTTAGACCCGCGGGGACGCGAGCGAACGTTACTGGAGGAGCGAGTAACTAGTCGCTACTATTGTGAATGTAGCAAAACGGTGACAGAAGCTACAGCAGCGAATAAATTAAAAATAATTTAAAGGCTAGCTTTAAACACGCTCTTCCCTGTTGACTTCTCTCACGGTAATGTCGCGCTGAAAAATATTAACCTGTCTTGTCAATGTATGGAGCCAGATCGTAAACGCGAGCCGCTTTCGCCATTCCAGATGGCTCAGCCAAAACCATTACGTCTTAATCAACCAATAAATACATCAGCGGCAAAAATGAGTGTAAAAATATCAGGGTTCACCATTTAGAACTACAAAAAAATCTTGTTTCTTATTTTACCATTAACTATCTACCTATTTTTCATAAGAGTTTGTTTTACCGCAAAATATGAAAACTTCAAAACGGCGAATTTCGCCGCAAGATGACAGATTTTCATGCCTGCATCCAGTTCACTAAAATTTTAAAAAGCTCGCGCTGGTGAAGTGTGCTAAATATTAACTGCCATGCTTAATGTAGTTATTATACAGTGTACATTTGCAATATCTACAGACCATTTAGCAATTAACTAAAACCTTTGTATAAACTTGAATGGTAAAACTCAGTTTACATGCTACTGTGAAACAACCTCCGCGTTCCACCATGTTTGAAAACGCTGGGAAGCTGGTGGGGTGGGCGTGGCTTGGTCCCAGAGGCGGTCTCAGAGCTCTGTGTCAGTCCGGAATCAGTGACCAATGGAGATTGCAGAGGAACGCCTTCATCTAAGACCCTCCCACACGTGAAATGTGTTCCAAAAGTCAGAAGCAAAAAACGAAGCAGAAACAAAGAGAGATTCCAGAAGCAAAAGAAAAAAAAACAAAAACAATGGAACCAAAAACTTGTCAAAATGCAAACGAAAATAAGTTTCAAATAACCAATTATATTAAAAAAATATACTTTTGATATATTTTTTTCTGTTTTGCATTCATAACATATACTTTCTGCTCTTGAATTTACTTTTGCTTTTGTGGAACTATTGAAACAAAAATCACACCATACAAGCTTACATATTGCTGTTGATAAAGTAATGTTAACTGGTTATGATATTGTGAATGAGTGCAATCACAGCAGCAATGTACAAATATTTAATCAAATATTTGATCATATCATATAAGGACAACAGGAATGTGCACTGATGGCACCATAATGGATATTTAAGGCATAGAGGAAGGATCAATGCACATTCCTGTCCTTATATGAGATTGACAGGTACTTTAGCCTTTAGCACATTCAGACTGAATTGCCAAATTCTTGTGTAAGGTGTCTCTGCGAATGGCAGATCTCTTTGCGAATGGCAGTTTTTGTACACTCCTACAACCAGGATGAGCTGCTGTGGTATCGAGCACAGTAATACACAGCTGTGTCTTCCGTCTCCAGGTTCTGGCCTTGAAGTGTTATTGTCCTACTGGAAGTGTCTCGTGAAGCAGAAAATTTGTGTTTCAGTGAATCTTTATAGGATAAGCTTCCACCAGTGCTCACATAGGCAACCCATTCCAGACCTTTCCCTGAGGGCTGCCGAACCCAACCTGTGCCGTAGTCAGTGACTGAGTAAGACACCTTACAGGTGACGGTCACTGACTGGCCAGGTTGGATGGTCAAAGCACTGGACTGTGTGAGGTCAACACAGCGAACACCTGGAAAAACAACAAAAACATGCATTTATGTAATGTCACCCATCAACCTCAATACAGTCCCATAATCCAGAAAGGCATGTTATGATAGTTGCCTCTTAAACCAAATAGACTCACTGGACATCCTGGTGAGCAGATGCAGCAGTATTGCCACAGACAGCATGGTCACTCAGGGTTGTGTTGAGGCTGATGGAGAGGGAGGAGCTGCTCTAATGTGCTGTGCACAGTTGATGAGGTCAGCACAGTCACTCCATCTCTGTGCTGTTGCTTTATGTGAGGGACCAGTGATTTGCATAAAGGCTATGAAACCAGTTTTTACTGACACTCTCAAACCTCCTCAAATACAAATATGGAGATGCTTAGTCTACACACATACTTTAATCAACATTGAATGATGAGAAATGATATTAAATTGTTTTTTTTAATTATTCCATTCAGTGAGTATAATAAAATGTATATTGGATGGACATATGAATGTGAAGGTAATTTTTGGGCAGCTGGCAGTTTATGGCACTGTGATCTTTCTCCCCTACAGAGTGGAGTATTTAGTTCAGTGCCCACTGTCGCCATAATTCAGATTCATAAGGGTATGAAATATTCAGAGTAATTAACATGTCTGTTGACTTTTCATATGTATAAATCAAATCAAATCATCAAATCAAAGTTTATTTGTATAGCGCTTTTCACAACACATGTTGTCACAAAGTGCTTTACAGGATTTAAAAGTCTTAGGGACAGTATAACTCAGACATGTGGATAAATACACCACCACAAAACCTAAAATTGCACCTCATATGTACTTTTATAAAACTTGTTAGTTCACAATTCATATCAAAATACGACCATTTGCTTTTCCCTGTACTCTCCATGAGGAACATGAATTGCTTCCATTGAGGCTGCTTTGTGACAATGTCTGAGGTACAGACTACAGGAACACCAGCTGTGCCTGACACACTTGTGCCAGTGTACCACAACACTGCTGACATGTCACTCCATCACCACCACTGACATGTCACTCCATCACCACCACTGACATGTCACTCCATCGGCTCCACTGACATGTCAGTGTCACTGCCATGTTGCCATGTTGACACCCAAATAAGATCACTGCATGACAACAGATGGGCTACAGTCTCTATCAACCTCTGTTGGTATATTTATAAAATCTATAAAAATTATTGTACAAATTTTTTATTTAAAACATACAAGTGGCCCTATTAACATGGCCAGTGAGCACTGATGTAAGGTGTTTTTGTGCATGTGTGTGATCATTATACAATGGGGGTTTTTGTGCAGGCCTCTCAGCACGTTGTGCTATTGTGTATCCCGAGCACAGTAATAGACAGCTGTGTCCTCAGTCTCAAAGTTCTGGCCCTGTAACAGCACACTGTTGCTGGAGGAGTCTGCAGAGAAACTGATCTTGCTCTTTAGTGAGTCTGTGGTCCTTGTTAGACTAGTACTGTGGAAGTAGCCGATCCATTCCATTGCTTGTCCTGCTGAATGTCATATCCAGTTTGTGTATCCCCCTCCTGCAGCTGAGTACCCAGTAATCTTACAAGGAATAGAAAATGACTCTCCTGCTTTAACCACCATGACAGGAGGTTGACTGAGCTCAATACTTTTAGAACCTGTGAACAACAGTTTCGAGATTTTAAAATAAGTTTCAATTATTTATTTACAACACCAAATTTTACTCTGTACTAGTCACTAGAAAATGTGTAATTGTTACAGTATACAACTCACCAGTCACAGCTGCTAACAGCAGCAGCAGAAGAGAAGACATCATGGTTTGTGTTGACCAAGGGAAACGTCTCCTCTCACCAGATATAGGGGGTTAGATTTGCATAAAAATGAAACTCTTCATTTCAAGTCAAACACAGACTAACACTTGTTTCTAGAAAAAAATGGGGCATTTTCAGAAATGTGCATTCACATACATTGCCGTCATTGTATATGTATTTATATATATTTATACTATATTCATATTATTATCATTTAAAAGATGAACACTTGAACTAAAAATAGATGAACTAATTAATACTTTATGTAATATATAGCTATGTAATATGATTTATGTACGATATGATTTGTTGTTACGTTATTGTGAGGTTACCTGTTCTGTAAATATTCTACACAACTTGCCCTTCCAGTACATAATGAATAGTCACAGAGTGCCTCCTAATGGTTACTAATCATTTTACACCTAATACAAGTGTGCATGATGGAGGTTTTGTGGTTTTTGTTACAGTACTATAATAGCTTTCATGGCTTGGCATACCGAGCACAATAATACACAACTGTGTCCTCTGTCTGAAAATTCTGGCCTTTTAAAAAGCCTTTGTTGCTGGTGGTGTCGGCAGAAAGACCGATCTTACTCTTCAATGAATCTTGTAGACTTTTGTTTAACTCAAGATGTTCTCTGGCTCTTTGTCTGCCAGCCGTTTGACTGTATCAGTGATGATGATTTCTGGACCAACCCAGTACAGTCTGGTCACTTACCAGTGGAAGCTCATCCTTGAGAAAATGTCAAGATGATTTAAATTGTGAAATGTAATTCTATTTCAGTCTGTTTTGTTCTGCTGCCCTGTAAGAAATGTAAGAAATTAAAATTGTGGACTTGGGAATTTTTGACATGTCTCTTGCCGTATTCCAAGAATTCTATAAAAGTCATTTTATTTTTTCTTGTATCTAGCTCATGTAACCTATTAAATAAATAGAATTGTTCAGGTAGATTGAAGTTAATCTCCTCAATTTGAGCTGAACTGAAAGTTTAACTTTTCTTTGCTGAGTTGTTCATGTTTCACTGTATGTAGATTGGACTCAGCTTCCCTGTTTTTGCACGTGTGGCTTCTCGTTTGTGTCACCGTGAGGACGTAGCGCAGTAATATACAGCTGTGTCTTCACGCTGCAGATTCTGCCCTTTTACCGTGACTGTGTTTCTGGAAGTGTCTCTGGAGATGCTGAACTTGTGTTTCAGAGACTCTGAATTTCTCTGATTTAACAATTCTAATTCTTCAGGTTAAAGGTGCTCCCTCCTTCAAACAGCTATAACATATATTTGTATCTGGCTACAAACAAAGCTGCTTTATGAATTCATGCAATGTAAACATGTCTTAAAAGCATTTGACACCATTTTACTCTTATTCAGTGTGGGCATATCTTTTTTTACACTTATTGTAGTCATGCTTAAATTGCAAAGCTTTTATTTATCATTTATACATTTTTAAATCTTAGCATAAAGCATAGAGGCTACAAATTCAAACTACTATGCAGCTTTTAAACACACCTTTAACCTAAATATCTAAAATGCTATTGTAGCACTTGTCTGGCCAGTATCAGAAAGCACTAACATCTACTAGGTTCGAAGGAGAGGTAAGTCAAACGAGAGCAAGCTGAACAATTGACCAGTTTATTGCCTCACAACTGATCATGCAAACCACAATGTAAAATACTGTAAAACAAAAATAATTAAACAAAAGTAAATTGCATGAGGTTATCAGATTCCTAAAAAAAAAGAAAAATCAGTCCCTCTAATATGTGCACATATGAGTAGAATCCAGGGTATAACGTTTTCAGTCCGCAGACAGTGGTGGGTGCAGATTCCACAGTTCTGTTCCGATTCGTCCTTTACACAATTGTATCCCTAACTATCTGACTACCTATCTGTCGGACGGGTAGGCCTTGGATCTGATGACTTCTCGATGGGCGAATCAGGTTCGGTCTGGATCATACGGTTGGCCGCACCGCATCCAGGATCTGGGGTTGGCTCGCCATCTCAGCATTCAGATTCGTCAGCTTTAAAATGTATACAAAAACCAATCTACACAAAGTGCAGAACAATCAGTGTCTGTTTCAATCGTACATGAGATCTCAATAATGCCTTCTCACAGATGTAACATTACCCGAATACACTCAATTTATACTGAATGATAGATCATCATAATATTCACTCAAACTTCCATGGAAGCTTGTATTATCGATGTGCTTCAGGAAATAATACACCATCAAAATGAAATACTTCAAATTACAAAGTAATTATCTGTATCCTTTTAGTAACATGTCGTGACTTATTGTCGTGCTACATTGTGTAAATGTACTGAACAAACATGAAAATAACACACATAGCAGCCCTTAATCTAAGATGTAGATTAGCCATTTAGTCTACATATCTACTGACATAAGCTAAATGAACGAACTGTAACACTTAGTGCAACGCACCTCATAACATTCCTTTACGGTTCACCGTTACCTCAACGATAGGGTAAGCATCAAAATGGCAGGTTTATATTTAATCTTTTAGTCTATAATAGTGAACAGTTTAATGATTGTAATAATAGATTACTAAAGTTTTTTTTCATCATGACTATAATTATATTATTACTCCGATTGGTTTTAAAGAGGATTCATTCAAACAACACCTAATAATTTCCTAAATTCGCTAGCGTGGTTCTAGTAACGACTAGCCAACGTGAATGTGTTCACTCACCGGAGTTTCTAGTGCCTGATAACGTGATGGAATCGCTTCGAAATAACTCTCAAGTTGAATGTCTAATTGTAGAATATAGTTTGTTTATATATAATTAGGACGTTGTCCTGAGAGCTTTATATTATTTCTCACCGAAGTCTGGGAGTTTCGATCTCTGACACGTCAGGAAAATAGCTCAGGGGGAAAAAAAAGAGATGTTCTTCTTCGTTAGAAATTCCCTTAAAAAGAACGTACAGAGCGCCCCCTTAAGGCAATGACCTCAACGATTCCTGAGATTAGTAACCCTAATTTCAGGAGGGTTACACCTTCCCCCCTTGAATCGACATGAGTCCCTTCATGCTTCACTACGTTCCAGTCTAAAGAACATTAGTAGGGGAAATATCATAATCACTAAAATTTTCAAGAGTTTGATTGAAACTTTCTAAGAGACTCTTAGCAAAAGAAATTAAAGGTTTCCCTAGCTCTGGGTAATGAAAACGACCAGGTGGCCTGCGTGTTCTCTCTGACCTACGTGTAGTGTCGCTTAGTGTATCATGTGCAATACTGGGGGTTTCTTTTCCTATGTCAGTTTCTGTAGATGTCAAAGTGCTGTCTCCATCTGTGTTTTGCTGAGCTTCAACAGCAGCTCCAGTTTCGTGGCTCTCACTGTCAACAGCAGCTGGAGTTTCACAAGTCACCTCTGGTAAGGTAATATCCACTTCAATAAGAGTTTGTTCATTCACATCTCCTTGCCCCTCGGTTTCAACTGGCACAAGGGGCGCTCTAGCGACTTCCAAAGGGAACACAGAAAGGTCTGGGTTTGGTTCATCCAAAAGATGGGTGGGCTGTGTTTCAACAGGTACCACAGTGGATGATGGCATGACTGGTGTCATCGGAGATTGCAGTGTTGTTGGAACTTCAAGTACCTCAAAGAAGTGTTCCTCAGGGGTGATGGGCGGCTGGAATGAGAAGCTCGGAAGATCATCATCTGAATCAAAGTCCTCCTCTGGGGGCTGCGGTTCGCTCCTTCTGGTCCTTGGCCGTTGAGCCTTTGACTTTGCTGGCTCGGTTTCTTCCGATTCACACAAGTCACCGCACGGGAGTAGAAGATCCCTGTGCAGGGTCCGAATGGCACCATCTCCATCTATGGGCTCCACAGTATACACAGGAAGGTCTCCCATTTTCCTCAGGACTCTGTACACAGTAGACTCCCATTTATCGGCAAGCTTGTGTTTATTTCGTAGCCGCACATTCCGTACCAGTACTTGATCACCTTCTCCCAAGGTAGACTCTCTCACCCTCTTGTCAAAGTGACGCTTGTTTCGTTCAGCAACTTTCTGTGAATTCTTCTTGGCTATCTGATAGCTTTCTTCAAGCCGTGACTTCAGAGTTCTCACATAATGAGAATGAGTCTTGGGAACACCATTCTTAACCGGCAAACAAAATGCAATGTCCACTGGGAGTCTGGGCAGGCGCCCAAACATCAACTCATAGGGGCTAAACCCAGTGACCTCGTTCTTGGTACAGTTATAGGCATGGGTCAGGGGTTTCACATAGTCACGCCAGTGACTTTTCTTCTTGTCCGTCAAAGTACCCAACATGCCTAGAAGAGTACGATTAAACCGTTCTACTGGGTTTCCCCTAGGGTGATAGGGACTGGTGCGCACTTTAGTGATACCGGCAAGGGCACACAGTTCTTTAATGAGTTGGGATTCAAAATCCCGGCCCTGATCACTAAGTAAGCGTTCAGGAAAACCATAATGCACCAAGAACTGCTCCCAGAGTGCTTTTGCAACTGTTGTGGCTTTCTGGTCTTTGGTAGGTATGGCTACTGCATACTTGGTAAAATGATCTGTGATGACCAAGATGTCCTTAGTGTTGTGACTATCAGGCTCCAAGGACAGATAATCCATGCATACCAATTCCATGGGGCGAGTTGTTTGTATATTTACAAGAGGTGCTGACTTTTCAGGTGGTGTCTTTCTTCGGACACAACGTCCACATGTCTTTACCTTGTTCTCTACGTCTGTAGCCATCTTAGGCCAATAAAACCTAGATCGGACTAAATCCAATGTTCTCTCCAGACCCATGTGCCCCATATCATCATGAAGGCACTGGAGGATGGTGGACCTCAGTGATTTTGGGACCACAAACTGGTAGTTAATGCCACTGTCTGTTAGTCGAGTTCTATAAAGAAGATCATTTCTCAACTCCAGCCTTTTCAGTTCTTTGAGCAGAAGCTTCAGCTCTGAAGAGTCAGGATTCAGGCTGGAGTTGGTTTTATCTCCGTTCTCCAAGAGCTCAACCACAGTGTTTATGATCGGATCACATCTCTGATAATGTTGGAGCTCTCCCTCACTGTATGTAGGCAGAATGGCACAGCCCAATGCCCCCTCCTCTTCATATATATCTGGCACCGCATCTGCATGGAGTGCGAGTGACTCTACCAAAGTGATGGAAGGCAGGTTATCATCAGCTTTACCCAAAAGATGGCGGTGACACAGGGCCTGTATTGTTTCCGCAAGTAGGTTCTGGTTAGGAGATGAAGACAAATGGTGAGAAGCAAAATGTTTCAGTCGTTCTCTTTCCTCTAGAGAAACATGGTCATCCTCTAGGGCATCATGTGGCCGTCTGGAAAGGCCATCCGCATCTTGGTTGCATTTGCCTGCACGATACTTGATATTAAAATCAAATGTGGAGAGTGCAGCCAACCATCGGTAACTGGCAGCATCAAGCTTAGCTGACTTCATAATATATGTCAACGGGTTATTATCGGTCACCACGGTGAATGTGTTTCCATATAGATAATCTTGGAATTTCTCCACAATAGACCACTTTAAAGCAAGAAACTCCAATTTGTGGGCTGGATACCGCTTCTCACTGGAAGAAAGTCCTCTACTTGCATAGGCGATGACTCGCATGTCACCATCCTGCTCTTGGTAAAGGGCAGCTCCCAACCCAGAGGTGCTCGCATCGGTGTGAAGAATATACGGGAGTTTTGGGTCGGCATATCCAAGCACAGGTGCTGAGGTGAGCTTCTCTATAACTGTTTCGAAAGCTTGCTGACAAGCAGGTGTCCAGCGATCTGCGAAAGGCTCTTTGATGTTGAAGTACATTCCAGAGCGAGGTGTTACTCTTCCTCCCTTCTTATAGGGTGGGTAGCCCTTTGTGAGATCATTTAAGGGTTTTACTATTTTAGAATAGTCCTTCACATATCGGCGATAATATCCAGAGAACCCTAAAAATGATTTTAGCTCTTTGAGAGTTTGGGGTCTAGGCCATGTGCGAAGGGCGCTGACCTTTTGAGGATCGGTCTCTACACCTCTGCTTGAGACAATGTGTCCCAAATAACGCACCGAGCTTTGGAAAAAACTGCACTTTGTGGGAGAGAGTTTCAAGCCATGTTCTCTCAACTGTTGCAGCACACTCAACAGCCTAGTTTCGTGTTGTTCTATTGTGCTTGAGAAAACGATTACATCATCTAAAAACACTAGCACTTCCTTCAGATTAAGATTTCCCATGCATTTCTCCATCAACCTTTGGAAGGTACTAGGCGCATTGGTGATGCCTTGGGGCATACGGTTAAACTCGTAAAACCCCAATGGGCACACAAAAGCAGTCTTTGCCTTATCACGTTCCTCCATTTCAATCTGGTAATAACCAGACTTAAGATCCATGACTGAAAACCATTTGGATCCGGCAAGGGCTGAAAAGGCTTCCTCCAGATTGGGAAGTGCATAGGCATCTCGTATCGTCAATGAATTAAGTTTCCGGTAATCAACGCATAGGCGTACGTCTCCATTCTTCTTGCGAACGACTACGATTGGAGAGGAGTAAGGGGACTCCGATTCACGAATCACTCCTGCCTCAAGGAGAGTTTGCAGATGTCTCCTTACTGCTTCATAGTCGTTAGGATGAATAGGTCGTGACTTCTGCTTGAAAGGTGTGTCATCTTTTAAGTTAATATGATGTTTCACTTTGGATGCGTGTCCAAAGTCAAGATCATGCTGGGCGAAGACATCAGCATAAGCCATTAAACTCTGGGACACTCTTTCCTTCCACTCTTTCGAGAGAGGTGAATCTCCAAAATCAAAGGTAAGTTTAGACTCCTTAGGGTGAGTAATGGGCTGAGAAGCAACAGCACAACATTTCACACCACCAAGGGTGGACAGATTGTTATGAATCGCTTCAGGAGTGTGAAGTTCAGCAAGTATGCTGCGGGTAGGCAGCATTATGTCGTGTTCGGCTTCATTCCTAACCCACAGATGTAGCTTGTGAGGATTACGCTTGGGCAACGTAACAAGACAGCATTCCACGAGGATCCCCCCTGGTAAAGTAGATGTGGTAGCTGGTTCTACCAAGGCACACTCACCAGGGCTTTTAGCTTTAACATAGCCTTCCACAAGGACTCTTCCTTGAGCAGGGATCACTTGTCGCACTTTGTCTTTCAAGGTTATAGAGCCAATCCTACCGGTTGAACTGACTTCTTGTCTTAATTTGAGTGTATATAGGATTTGCCGATAGCCATGGCCAGAGGATAAGTTTTCTGGTCTTCTGCCATAACAGTGTTCGCTATACAAGGTATCAAGAGCATTTGTTCCAATTAGAACAGGTACATCACTGCTACTACGCACATCTGGAGTTACTAAAGCTAAAGTACATACTTCAGGTTCAGTTTCAAGAAAGCTCTTTGGAAACTTCAGGCTGATAGGCACATAGCCCAAATATGGAACGTTTTGCCCATTAGCACCTTCAACATCCAGGCCTTCCAGTGACTGAATAGGGGTCTCTGATAAATGATTCTCATGAAATGAAGCAGAGACAGTAGTCACTTGTGACCCAGTATCAAGGAGGCAGTTACAAGTAACTCCTGACACAATGACATTTGCTGTACATTTCTGTCCAATAAGCTCTTTTGGAATTTGGAGTTGGTCGTCTATTTGGAGTGATTGCCTAGATACGTTCACTACGGGTTTGACTCTGGGACGTTCGTATTTATTCACAGTTCCTGACAGTCCCGCCTCAGGAACTGAGATCAGTTTAACTGCGGCACACTCCCTTCCTCCCAGGCCTTCAACCTTTGCTCGAAATTGGTGCGCTTCTCGCCAACTAGTTGAGGGTTTGGTTCATTACTACAGGATGGCGCAATGTGGCCATCCTCACCGCATTTGAAGCAGTACCCTGGGCGGGGTTTCTTCATGAGATTCGAAGCGGTTGAAGGTTTTTCATCACAGGAAACTTTTGCTTTGTGTTTTTGTGCCTTAGTTTGCTTAGCAGGAGTCTGGCGTGAGCCACTAGCCATATATTCTTTCAGGGAGGCCATCTGAGTTTGCAGCATTGCAATCTGCTTCTCAAGCTTGTGAGTATCTGTGGAAGATCCAGGATTTTTTTGGTCAGTGCTATCAACAGCATATTCTTCCACAGAGTGGACATTCACCTGAGCTTTGCTTTTTGGTAAGCCTAAGTGTTGCTTCATACGGCTAGCCTTAGCTGCTTGCCGATCCTCTTCAGTACGCAACAAAAGAAGCAACTCAGGAAAGGGAGGTGGGTATTTCTTCTTCTGCTCAAGCTGAAGACTGGTGATCAAGGCATTATTCCAGCAACCTCTACAGAACTGCTTAAGGAGCTGGCAATCTGACTCAGTAACAGCCATACCCCCTCTCTTCACAACTTTACTCAGGATTGTCTGTAATCGTTGTAAATAAACTGAAGGCTTCTCGCCTGAGTTCTGGTTGGTGTTCAGGAACCTAGCAAAAAGCTCATCCCCATCATCGACAGTGTCATAAGCAGAGTCAAGTAAGCTTAAGTAATCATATGGAGATGCTTTTGGACCGAGATGCTTTACAATATGGGCAGCAGGTGGAAGAAGGCTCTCTACTATCTTTCGTACAGTGTGCCTATCAGATGCAGCATTATCTGTTAGAAAGAACTCAACATTGCTGCGCCATGTGTCATAGTCAGACTCAGATGATGGGCATGGGACTTTTCCAGAGAAAGGCCTGAGCTTGAGACGATCAGAAGAGAAGTCACTGCTCTTAATGACATGCTCAACCACTACTTTCTGGACAGCAGGGGTTGCAAGCTGCTCAGGAGATAAGGGAAGAGCCTGTGTTCCAAGTGCAGCAGGGGCATCAGCAATACTAGTGACTGTAGGCGAAACATGGGAATGAACTAAGCTCGAGGCTAGTGGTGCATGATCCCCAGTGTCTGGAGATAATAGTTCATCTTGGGCGATATCATGAGACGGTTGTGGTCGTAGGCTAGTCACTTCATCAGAGTCAGCTGTGTGGGTATGTTTAACAGACTTCTGTATCTTAGCCAGCTCATCTAGCAAGAGTCTCTCATAGTCAGTCCCACTTAGCTTAGCTATGCCCTGTAATTCAGCGAGGTAAGAGTGGGTTATGGTAGAACTTTTGTCAGCTACATATAACTCTGATAGGAGTTGGATGTTGTGGATAACACCTGGATTCTTGCTAGGTCTTTTGCAGGGCAAAGTATTCCGAAGAAAGTTAATAGGCTCCCCTGATGTATATTCTACAATAGCAGTGTCTTTAAACTGAGGTTCATCACTAGTTAGTGCAATTATCCTCTCAATGGAACCATATGTGGCTAAGTATTCCATAACATCATTATCTGTCTCATCACCTGTTAGCCCTCCTACTAAGAGTGAATTTGGCACTTTCACATTCTCTTTCTGAATTATCTCCATGTTGTAAGCTATTTTACCACCACTAAGTGTTATAAATGGAACATGAAAAGGTGCACAGGTATGTTGGAAACAACAGACAGTCAAAAGTTCAGCCTCTCAGAAAAAGAAGAATAAGAAAACCTCTCCTGGCTGGCTCGCCAAGTTTTGTGTAGCACTTGTCTGGCCAGTATCAGAAAGCACTAACATCTACTAGGTTCGAAGGAGAGGCAAGTCAAACGAGAGCAAGCTGAACAATTGACCAGTTTATTGCCTCACAACTGATCATGCAAACCACAATGTAAAATACTGTAAAACAAAAATAATTAAACAAAAGTAAATTGCATGAGGTTATCAGATTCCTAAAAAAAAAGAAAAATCAGTCCCTCTAATATGTGCACATATGAGTAGAATCCAGGGTATAACGTTTTCAGTCCACAGACAGTGGTGGGTGCAGATTCCACAGTTCTGTTCCGATTCGTCCTTTACACAATTGTATCCCTAACTATCTGACTACCTATCTGTCGGACGGGTAGGCCTTGGATCTGATGACTTCTCGATGGGCGAATCAGGTTCGGTCTGGATCATACGGTTGGCCGCACCGCATCCAGGATCTGGGGTTGGCTCGCCATCTCAGCATTCAGATTCGTCAGCTTTAAAATGTATACAAAAACCAATCTACACAAAGTGCAGAACAATCAGTGTCTGTTTCAATCGTACATGAGATCTCAATAATGCCTTCTCACAGATGTAACATTACCCGAATACACTCAATTTATACTGAATGATAGATCATCATAATATTCACTCAAACTTCCATGGAAGCTTGTATTATCGATGTGCTTCAGGAAATAATACACCATCAAAATGAAATACTTCAAATTACAAAGTAATTATCTGTATCCTTTTAGTAACATGTCGTGACTTATTGTCGTGCTACATTGTGTAAATGTACTGAACAAACATGAAAATAACACACATAGCAGCCCTTAATCTAAGATGTAGATTAGCCATTTAGTCTACATATCTACTGACATAAGCTAAATGAACGAACTGTAACACTTAGTGCAACGCACCTCATAACATTCCTTTACGGTTCACCGTTACCTCAACGATAGGGTAAGCATCAAAATGGCAGGTTTATATTTAATCTTTTAGTCTATAATAGTGAACAGTTTAATGATTGTAATAATAGATTACTAAAGTTTTTTTTCATCATGACTATAATTATATTATTACTCCGATTGGTTTTAAAGAGGATTCATTCAAACAACACCTAATAATTTCCTAAATTCGCTAGCGTGGTTCTAGTAACGACTAGCCAACGTGAATGTGTTCACTCACCGGAGTTTCTAGTGCCTGATAACGTGATGGAATCGCTTCGAAATAACTCTCAAGTTGAATGTCTAATTGTAGAATATAGTTTGTTTATATATAATTAGGACGTTGTCCTGAGAGCTTTATATTATTTCTCACCGAAGTCTGGGAGTTTCGATCTCTGACACGTCAGGAAAATAGCTCAGGGGGAAAAAAAAGAGATGTTCTTCTTCGTTAGAAATTCCCTTAAAAAGAACGTACAGAGCGCCCCCTTAAGGCAATGACCTCAACGATTCCTGAGATTAGTAACCCTAATTTCAGGAGGGTTACACCATTATAGCCTAAAGTGGACACTTGCTGCTCATCCAACACTTCTCAGTCTTGACCATTTGCTATTTTATCAGAATAAGCGTGCGTGGCTGCCAGATTTTGGGAAGTATGCAAATACTAATTAATATTGATACTAATCAATCGCCATTGCTCATCATTCTCATGTAATAAGTCCCTGTGTTATCCACAGCATTCCGGAGCAGGGACAGGGGGGCAATGAAAGCAGCACAGCAGGAGGTGAAACGCTGTGTGAGGGAAGCTAAGGACAGCTATAGGAGAAAGGTGGAGCTTAAGCTTGAAGAGAATAACATGAGGGAGGTCTGGAAAGGTGTTAAGACCATCACTGGTCACAACACAAAGACCAGAGCCATAGGAGGGACTGTTGAGAAGGCTAACGAGATGAATAACTTCTTCAACCGGTTCAACCAGTCCATGTCTCCCCCACCCTCTCCCTCACTCCAGCCATATCTCCATCTTCCCTCAACACACCTTTCACCATTTACTACAGCAGCCTCCTCCTCCTCCACCCCCATCTCATCACAGAGCCCCCCACACATCACTGCAGACCAGGTGAGGGGACAACTCCACTCCAGTAAAGCAGCAGGCCCGGACAAGGTGTGTCCACGTTTACTAAGGACCTGCGCTGCGGAACTGGGTGAACCACTCCAACAGGTCTTCAACCTCAGCCAACAACTGGGGAGAGTGCCTACTCTCTGGAAGACTTCGTGTATTGTTCCTGTGCCCAAAAAGAACCGGACCAGTGAGCTGAACGACTTTCGACCAGTGGCACTCACATCACACCTCATGAAGACCTTTGAGAGGCTCTTCCTCAGTCTCCTCAGACCACAGGTGCAACATGCCCAGGACTGTCTGCAGTTTTGCATACCGGGCAGGTGTTGGTGTAGAAGATGCCATCCTCTACCTTTTACACAGAGCCCACTCACACCTGGATAAGGGAAAAGGCACTGTGAGGATCCTCTTCTTGGACTTCTCGAGTGCCTTCAACACCATTCAGCCCCTTATGCTTCAGGATAAACTGAACAGGATGTGAGTGGACCCCTGCCTGGTCACATGGATCTACAGCTACTTAACTGACAGGCCACAGTACGTCAGGCTGAAGGACATCACGTCTGACACTGTGACCAGTAGTATTGGAGCTCCACAGGGCACGGTGCTGGCCCCTCTTCTTTTCACCCTGTACACAGCGGACTTCTGCTACAACTCGGAGTTGTGTCATATTCAGAGGTTTGCTGATGACACAGCTATAGTGGGGTGTATCAGGGATGACCAAGAGGAGGAGTACAGGAGCCTGGTGAGGGACTTCACTGTCTGGTGCCACAGCAGCCACCTGCAGCTCAACTCCTCAAAGACCAAGGAGCTGGTCATTGACTTTGGGAAGTCCAGACCAAAGTCACAACCAGTACTAATAGAGGGTGTTGAGGTGGAGTCTGTGGACTCATACAAGTACCTCGGGCTGTGGCTGGACAACAAGCTGGACTGGTCCTGTAACTTCGACCACCTGTACAGGAAGGGACAGAGCAGGCTGTACTTCCTGAGGAGGCTGCGATCGTTTGGCATCTGCAGGAAACTACTGTGGATGTTTTATCAGTCTGTGGTTGCCAGTGTCCTGTTCTACACTGTGGTGTGCTGGGGGAGCAGCATATCCAAGAAGGACACACACAGGCTGAACAAACTCATCAGACGGGCTGGCTCGGTGGTCGGCATGAAGCTGGACACTCTGGTGACTGTGGCAGAGAAGAGGACCCTGGACAAACTGCTGGGCATCATGGACGATGCCAGTCATCCTCTGAACACTGTCATCAGTAACCAGAGGAGTCTGTTCAGTGACCGACTGCTCCTTCCAAAGTGCAGGACCAACAGGTACAAAAACTCCTTTGTCCTGTATGCCATTGGATTGTACAACTCCTCTTTGCAGGGGAGGAGGGGCCACAGGAAAATGGACTGATCAATCAACACTAACCGGACTATGCACAATAACCTTAAGGCTCATACAATCCAGTGCAATAACATTTTAAATAGTGCAATAAGCATGTGCAATTCATCTTTGGCTCTTTATATTCTATTGTTTTTATATCCTATTGTTTTTTAATATTGTTTATTTTTTATTCTGTGTTTGTATTTATTATTATTAGTAACAGCTTAATCTCTGTTATCACTATCTCTTTTTAATCTTCTATTTTTATCACTGTTCTATTACTGTTATGCTGCTGGAATCTTAATTTCCCTGAGGGAAACCTCCCAAAGGGATCAATAAAGATCGATCGATCGATCGATCGATCGATCGATCGATCTATCGATCTATCTATCTATCTATCTATCTATCTATCTATCTATCTATCTATCTAACATTACTACCTGCTTACGTACTACATTTTCCCTCTCAGTCTGTCCCTCGGTTTCTCTTTCACACACCTGCATCTCTGGCTGCTGCTCTCCCTGTCTGCTGCTGCTGTTTTCACCTACAGAGGACGCGGAGGCTACAGCAGCGAACATGTCTGTGATTTTTACACATTTTGTAGCATCTACATCGAGACTTCAATTTCTTCGTGCGTAACTTCTCCTCACCCCCTTTCTGCTGCTTCTGTTACTCCATGCTGCCTCTCCTTTAACAACGCGCTCAACACTGAACGTAGCGGGAGTTACAGCGGACCACGCAGAGAAAGGGTGGGGCCGCTTTCGTCCTATATCCTGATTGGTTCAGTCCACTGTCTATACTGAAGATGGGCCAATGGGCCACCCCCTCTAAATTGTGGGCCGGTCTCTTAGGGAAAAAAGGAAAGAAAAAAAATCCATCGGCCCCTGAGGACTGTCGGCCCACAGGGCAAATGCCCGGTACGCCAGATTACCAGTCCAGCCCTGTTTGCACCTGCATCTAGTTTATTCTTTGCTAGTCTATGTGTTGTCTTCTCATTTGTCACCTATTGTTTTATTCCCTGTGTGTAATTTACTGTAACTATACCAATACATTTGCTAGTCTTTGCTATTGTTTCTCTTTAACGCCCGTGTCTGTTATGTCTTCCACCACAGAGGGCTGCAATATCCACAATGCCACAGCAGGACTCAACCAAGCACCTGATAACTAACATCTAATTCCCATTCCCATGTAGGACACAAATGTAGATTTTAAGGAGTTTTAATATAAATGACTAACACAAAAGATAACAACTCAAAGACCAAAGGTGACATGAAAGCTAACACAAAAAGACACAGAAGGAGCAAGAATCACAAAAGTCATTAACAAAAACCAAAACTTACAACTCACAACTTACAATAACCAACAACACTAGAGACCAAACACAGGACTTAAATACACTAACTTAGGCCCCGTCCACACGACGCCGGAGATTTTTAAAAACGGAGGTTTTTGTCTCCGTTGTAAAAAATATCTCCGTCCACATGATCAGCGTTTTCAAAAATATCTACGTCCACACGACGCCGGAGATTTTTAAAAACGGAGGTTTTTGTCTTCGTTTTCAAAAATATCTCCGTCCACACGGCTGCGTATCAACTGCGTATCCATGCTGAACAAGCTGAGTGAATGTAAACAAAAAAAAAAGACATGCGCAGACTCACTATGTGACGTCAGCATTTTCCTAAACATGCGTTTTCCCCATCCACACGAATACGCCGAGACGGGAATTTTTAAAAGTTTCCACCTTGGAAAGCGTTTTCAAAAACCTCAGTTTTTGGTGACCGAAAACGCAGTTTTCATGTGGACGGGAGGCTGAAACGGAGACAAAAACCTCCGTTTTTAAAAATCTCCGGCGTCGTGTGGACAGGGCCTAAACAAGGAACCCAACAAGACACACCTGAAAGTAATAACGAGGGGCAGAGAACAAGGCAGGGGTGTGAAAAATATATAAGGATTTATTGAAATAAATAAACTTTTTCACAATCTTCTAATTTTATGACTTTGCAAGTGTTAAAAAAGTGGCCCATGAACACGTGAGCTTTAAAAAGATGGAACCATTACCTAGCAGGCTTCACCATCAAGCCTTTGGCTCAATCCCAAATGGCATACTTAAGCAGTATGCACTAGATTTCAGTGCAGTACGTTCTGCTCAACCATTAAAGCAGTATGTTCTGTCACTAGGCGACTGGGCAGTTTGCATACAACCTCGGACATACTACGTCCGCCATTGTACCTGTGTCATATGACACAAAGTCACATGATCATAGTTAAATGCTCCAGTTGAATCATGGGATAGGACAACATGCTGCAGTCGCATACTTCAAAATGGCTCCTGATTCAGTATGCCAGCCAGGTACTTTTCACTTACTGTTTCATTCATACTATGTATTCAAACATACTACCATTTATCGTGTACTGCTTTGGCATACTGTATAGGAGGGAAGTATTGGACAGAGCCTTACTCTTCCTTCTTGCTGTCATCCATATGCCCCTTAGCCCCTTATACCATTATTAAACCATTATTAGGCCATAATGATCATCATAAAAGTTGACACTAAGTTATTTGAGTTCACACGAGTTCCTAACTATGATATTTTTCAATTTGGTTTGATTAAGATTTTGGTTGTGCATGTGGTCATGGCAAATCCCTGCATCCTCTCTTTATTTTAGTAGACTCTAACAATCTTTTCTTCAGGAGTTCTTTCTGAACAAGTTTGTCACTGAATTATCTCACTGTGGCTCTCGAGCACAGTAATACACAGCTGTCTATTCTGCCCTTGTAAGTTTACGGTGCTGCTGGAAGAGTCTCTGGAAATTTGAAACCTGCTTTTCAGTTTAGCACTATAGTGTTACCACTACTACATATCTCTATGAACCCACTCCAGAGTTTTTCCTACAGTGTGTGCAGTAGCTGGTATCAGTGACTGAAAACTCAGACATATTTTAGACTCACAGCTTACAGTGGCCATCAGCTGCAGCAGGAGTGAATGGAGCATGATGTGTTCAAGCTGAAGAAGTAGATGCAGCTGCACTTATACACTTGATATTGCCCATGTTACGACCCTTAACACGAAGGAGAACCTGGGGGTTGCACATATGCTGTTACGGTGTCATGTGTAATGTAGGCCAGAGAACCCACAAAAAAGATAGCAAGACACGGAAGCCACAGTTGGGGGAAACAAGACTCAGTGTATTGCATGTAACAGGTGTTGTCACAATACACAACCCTTCGGCCCTGGGCAATGGGCAATGAGCGGTGATAAAATAAAACAAACCAAACAAAACCACCTATTCCAAACCCTACACCTTATCTCCAAAACAACCCATCACACGCAACAGAAAAACCCCTCTTAACACTAACCTAACTATACAAAATACAATAAACACACCGCCGCTTACCTGAGGTGTCTAGACAGGAAATCACTTACGTGGTGTTCAATGTACGAGTGCACTCACCTAACCTCGCCCAGTCCAGAGCAGACAAATAGTAACAAGCACAACAAACAATCACCTCTACTCAGTACAAAACAACCAAAGAAAAAGACTAATAAATAAAGCGTGTCACAAGCTGCATGCAAACACAACCCATACCACAAGTGCCTATCACAAGTCTTGGCACACAACACCCATCATATATACCACCACCAATCATATATACCCCTGCCCATCATATACAGTATACTCCCACCCATCATATATACCCCCACCCATCATATACAGTATACTCCCGCCCATCATGTATACTCCCACCCATCATATATACCCCCACCAATCATATATACCCCTGCCCATCATATACAGTATACTCCCGCCCATCATATATACCCCCACCAATCATATATACCCCTGCCCATCATATACAGTATACCCCCACCAATCATATATACCCCCACCCATCATATATACCCCTGCTCATCATATACAGTATACCCCCACCCATCATATATACCCCTACCCATCTCATATTCCCCACCCATCATATATACCCCTACCCATTATATATACCCCCACCCATTATATATACCCCTACCCATCATATATACCCCCGCCCATCATATATACCCCCAACAATCATATATACCCCCACCAATCATATATACCCCTGCCCATCATATACAGTATACCCCCACACATCATAGGCTATATACCCCTGCTCATCATATACAGTATACCCCAACCCATGATATATACCCCTACCCATCATATATACCCCCACCCATCATATATACCCCTAACCAGCATATATACCCCACCCATGATATATACCCCTACCCATCATATATACCCCCACCCATGATATATACCCCTGCTCATCATATACAGTATACCCCCACCCATCATATATACCCCCGCCCATCATATATACCCCCACCCTTCATATATACCCCTACCCAATATATATACCCCCGCCCATCATATATACCCCTGCCCATCATATACAGTATACCCCCACCCATCATATATACCCCTGCTCATCATATACAGTATACCCCCACCTATCATATATACCCCCGCCCATCATATATACCCCCACCCATCATATATACCCCTGCTTATCATATACAGTATACCCCCACCCATCATATATACCCCCACCAATCATACATACCCCTGCCCATCATATACAGTATACCCCCACCCATCATAGGCTATATACCCCTGCTCATCATATACAGTATACCCCCATCCATCATATATACCCCTACCCATCATATATACCCCCACCCATGATATATACCCCTAACCAGCATATATACCCCACCCATGATATATACCCCTACCCATCATATATACCCCCACCCATGATATATACCCCTGCTCATCATATACAGTATACCCCCACCCATCATATATACCCCCGCCCATCATATATACCCCACCCATCATATATACCCCTACCCATCATATATACCCCCACCCTTCATATATACCCCTACCCATTATATATACCCCCGCCCATCATATATACCCCTGCCCATCATATACAGTATACCCCCACCCATCATATATACCCCTGCTCATCATATACAGTATACCCCCACCCATCATATATACCCCCGCCCATCATATATACCCCCACCCATCATATATACCCCTGCTCATCATATACAGTATACCCCCACCCATCATATATACCCCTGCTCATCATATACAGTATACCCCCACCCATCATATATACCCCTACCCATCATATATACCCCTACCCATCATATATACCCCCACCCATCATATATACCCCTACCCATCATATATACCCCCACCCATCATATATACCCCTAACCAGCATATATACCCCCACCCATAATATATACCCCCACCCATCATATATACCCCCACCCATCATATATACCCCTGCTCATCACATACAGTATACCCCCACCCATCATATATACCCCCGCCCATCATATATACCCCCACCCATCATATATACCCCCACCAATCATATATACCCCTGCCCATCATATACAGTATACCCCCACCCATCATAGGCTATATACCCCTGCTCATCATATACAGTATACCCCAACCCATCATATATACCCCTGCTCATCATAGACGATATACCCCCACCAATCATATATACCCCTGCCCATCATATACAGTATACCCCCACCCATCATATATACCCCTGCTTATCATATACAGTATACCCCCACCCATCATATATACCCCTGCTCATCATAAACAGTATACCCCCACCCATCATATATACCCCTGCTCATCATAAACAGTATACCCCCACCCATCATATATACCCCTGCTTATCATATACAGTATACCCCCACCCATCATATATACCCCTGCTCATCATAAACAGTATACCCCCACCCATCATATATACCCCCACCCATCATATATACCCCTACCCATTATATATACCCCCACCCATTATATATACCCCTACCCATAATATATACTCCCACCCTTCATATATACCCCTACCCAATATATATACCCCCGCCCATCATATATACCCCTGCCCATCATATACAGTATACCCCCACCCATCATATATACCCCTGCTCATCATATACAGTATACCCCCACCTATCATATATACCCCCGCCCATCATATATACCCCCACCCATCATATATACCCCTGCTTATCATATACAGTATACCCCCACCCATCATATATACCCCCACCAATCATATATACCCCTGCCCATCATATACAGTATACCCCCACCCATCATAGGCTATATACCCCTGCTCATCATATACAGTATACCCCCATCCATCATATATACCCCTACCCATCATATATACCCCCACCCATGATATATACCCCTAACCAGCATATATACCCCACCCATGATATATACCCCTACCCATCATATATACCCCCACCCATGATATATACCCCTGCTCATCATATACAGTATACCCCCACCCATCATATATACCCCCGCCCATCATATATACCCCACCCATCATATATACCCCACCCTTCATATATACCCCCGCCCATGATATATACCCCTGCTCATCATATACAGTATACCCCCACCCATCATATATACCCCCGCCCATCATATATACCCCACCCATCATATATACCCCACCCATCATATATACCCCCACCCATCATATATACCCCCGCCCATCATATATACCCCACCCTTCATATATACCCCTACCCATTATATATACCCCCGCCCATCATATATACCCCTGCCCATCATATACAGTATACCCCCACCCATCATATATACCCCTGCTCATCATATACAGTATACCCCCACCTATCATATATACCCCCACCCATCATATATACCCCCACCCATCATATATACCCCCACCCATCATATATACCCCTGCTCATCATATACAGTATACCCCCACCCATCATATATACCCCCACCAATCATACATACCCCTGCCCATCATATACAGTATACCCCCACCCATCATAGGCTATATACCCCTGCTCATCATATACAGTATACCCCCATCCATCATATATACCCCTACCCATCATATATACCCCCACCCATGATATATACCCCTAACCAGCATATATACCCCACCCATGATATATACCCCTACCCATCATATATACCCCCACCCATGATATATACCCCCACCCATCATATATACCCCTGCTTATCATATACAGTATACCCCCACCCATCATATATACCCCTGCTCATCATATACAGTATACCCCCACCCATCATATATACCCCCACCCTTCATATATACCCCTACCCATCATATATACCCCTGCCCATCATATACAGTATACCCCCACCCATCATATATACCCCTGCTCATCATATACAGTATACCCCCACCCATCATATATACCCCTGCTCATCATATACAGTATACCCCCACCCATCATATATACCCCTACCCATCATATATACCCCCACCCATCATATATACTCCTACCCATTATATATACCCCTACCCATCATATACAGTTGTGATCAAATTTATTCAACCCCCACTGAAATAAAGTGTTTTGGCCAGTTTGACATTGATTTTGATCATTTCAGTCATCTTATTTACAATTATATCAAAGAGGCACTTATAAATTAGACAAACATAACATAATATTTATGATGGAATAACCACAAATGTCTTTACTGTGCTCACATCATTATCAGTTTTATTCAACCCCCTAGTGACATTATTTTTTAGTACTTAGTACAACATCCTTTTCCAGTTATGACAGCTTTCAAGCGTGAAGCATAGCTTGACACAAGTGTCTTGCAGCGACCTATGGGTATCTTAGCCCATTCTTCATGGGCAAAAGCCTCCAGTTCAGTCACATTCTTAGGCTTGCGCACTGCAACTGCCTTCTTTAGGTCCCACCAGAGGTTCTCAATTGGATTTAAGTCTGGTGATTGCGATGGCCACTCTAGAATGTTCCAGCCTTTCATGTTCAACCATGCTCTAGTGGACTTGGATGTGTGCTTCGGATCATTGTCCTGTTGGAAGGTCCAACGTCTCCCAAGCCGCAGGTTTGTGACTGACTCCATCACATTTTCCTCCAAGATCTCCTGGTACTGAAGGGAATTCATGGTACCCTGCACACGTTGAAGCTTTCCTGTACCATTAGAAGCAAAACAGCCCCAAAGCATAATTGACCCCCCGCCATGCTTCACAGTAGGCAAGGTGTTCTTTTGTTCATAAGCCTGGTTCTTCCTTCTCCAAACATAGCGCTGGTCCATTGTCCCAAACAGTTCTAATTTAGTTTCATCTGACCACAGTACACTGTCCCAAAACCTTTGTGGCTTGTCCACATGACTTTTGGCATACTGCAGTCGACTTTTCTTGTTCTTTGGAGTCAGCAAGGGGGTGCGTCTGGGCGTTCTGGCATGGAGGTCTTCGTTATGCAGTGCGCGCCTTATTGTCTGAGCTGAAACTTCAGTGCCCACATCTGACAGGTCTTTTTTCAGTTCCTTAGCAGTCACGCGGGGATTTTTCTCCACATTACGCTTCAGGTAGCGCACAGCAGTCGCGGTCAGGATCTTCTTTCTGCCACGACCAGGTAACGTTTCCACTGTGCCCTTTAACTTGAACTTGTGAATGATACTTCCGATAGTGTCTCTTGGAATATTTAACAACTTCGCAATCTTTTTATATCCATTGCCATTCTTGTGAAGAGCAATAACCTCTTCTCTTGTCTTCTGGGACCATTCTCTTGCCTTCACCATGCTTGGAAACACACCAGTAGATGTCTAGAAGGAGCTGAGTATCACAGTCCTTTTAAATCTGCCTAATTGGTGCTTATCATGCTTGATTGCTGCTCGTTGACATCCACAGATGTTTTCAATACCTGATGGAAAACACTGGAATGAACCTCTGTTCTTAGGAGTGGTAGTCGTAAAGGGGTTGAATAATTGTGTCAATGAAGAAATCACAAAAAGGCCATTTAATACTTTATGACAAAAAAAATTGATGCTATCTTAGTTGCATTTAGTTCTTTAACAAGTCCTTGTAAGATTTCATTATGAACACAATTACAAATGTGCACTGAATTCCATAAAACCCTTCGCAGCATTGGGGGTTGAATAAATTTGATCACAACTGTATACCCCCACCCAGTATATATACCCCCGCCCATCATATATACCGCCACGCATTACACAACTTCATCCTCATGGTTTGGTTTATGCACACATTACTTTCAAACATTTTAGACTCTCTATAAGCCATCTATTTGCACATTTGTCTATATTTGTACTGTATGTGCCACTTTACCTTACTATCTTGAATGTAAATATAAGAGTTTGTTTTTTTGTACTGTTGTCTTCTGTATTCTAAATGCACAGATAACAGTTTGTATTTTCTATGTTTAATAGAATAGAAAAATCCAAAGTACCAAATGTGTTTATTGAATAAATTAATGTTTAGACTGTTTAGACTGAAAGGTTAGTGTTTTCTGTTTTTCACTACTCATCACATTTTATTCTAACACATGTAAGTACACGTTGATTCTGTGAACCTCCACACTACAACTGAACATATCAAACTTATCAAGATTTCTTTTGGGCATTTTATTTTGCAATTCTGAACACTAGAAGTTGAGACACAAATTGTGCTGTGTGATCTGTTTGTGTGAACAGCTTATATTTAATGTGAGTATTTGTACATGCTGTTGATGTTTTCTTAGCACTGTGTCTCTCTCGTGCACAGTAATACACAGCTGTGTCTTCAGCCTGCATATTCTGCCCTTGAAGGGTTATTGTGTTGCTGGAGGTGTCTCGAGAGATAACAAACTTGTTTTTCAGTGAATCTTTCTTATTTATGTTCCCATCATAATAAATGATGTTGATCCACTCCAAAGCTTTTCCTGCAGGTTGTTGAATCCAGGCTGTTCCATGGTGACTGCTGCCATCAGTGATAGAAGCTCCAGTCACTCTACAGGTGATGGTTAAAAGATCTCCTGGTTTTACAGCTACTGAGTCTGACTGGATGAGTTCAGTAGCACAGAACACATCTGTAGAAAGACAGAAGACAAGGTTCATATGGTTAATCTGGGGGTTCAGATGAACTACAAACCCTTGAGTCCAAACACTCACAGGAGGCAGCAGCCAACAGCAGCAGTGGAGCTGAAACAAACATGTTTTCAGTTGAAGCAGGACTGAAGAGAGCTGTTCTCCTCTACAGACACATCAGGGGTGGTCAGAACATTGTGATCCTACTATTATTATGATTAGGTTGGGATTTGCATGTATTTGCATTGTGGGATAGGCACTCTGTGCTGTTATTAAACATATGCTATAATACACAGCAGACTCAATAGATACAAAATATATTAGATATATATTAGATCTAAATGACTATTAATACCATGGGCTCTCTAATGTGTTGCTGAAGATTATTTCCTTTTTGTGAAGTTCATTGTTTAGTATGTTTTGCTCTTCATTGGGAGAACTGATCTCCTAGCAGTTTCGTTATGTTAAGGAGTTTCAAGAAACTACACAGTCCTACGTAAACGTAATTGTTACAACTATGGAAATTAAAGCTGTTATTTTTAATTAAAAAGATAACAAAACAATATATTGTCATTCTAGTGCAGGGATGTCAAAGTCAAATACACTGAGGGTCAAAAAACTAAATTTGCTACAAGCCGAGAGCCGGACTGGTTCAATGTTTATTAAAACATATTGAAATGATTGCACATAGCCTATTGAACCAAGACCTAACACAGTGTATATTATTTAATGCTTAAATGAATGAAGCAATGTTTTCTTATGGATCTGTGAGTAATTTCAAGTGAAAACATTTTTCAACAGGCAAACAGATAAAACCAAACTTCCTTCAAAGAAAAATCACGTCCTGTACATTAAATGAATATGTCTGTGTGTTTCTGAGACGTTTGATAGTGTCTTCTTAGATTATATTCTTTCATAAAGGCCAAACTTTCTCCACACAGAAGACACACAGGTTTACCTTTTACGTCCGTGAACATGTACTCTTCCTCCCACCTGGCTTGAAACACCTGTTCTCAGTGTCCACCTTACGTTTAGCCATTTTTGAGGAGGGGGATAGCTGAACGTTGATATCTGCTCTGTTGATATCTAAATATTATATAGTGATATCTGCAAGTGAGTTAAACTGAATTAGTGGTCGGCCGTTATCGGCGTTAACTGACCAGCTTACTGGGTTAGCTGGCTTCATGGAATACCCCCCAGGGTTTAAATACACTGGACTAACAAGGGAAACAACTAGAAACAGGTGAGAATGATAATTGGGGGGGCGGGGTTACAAATGTCATGGGAGGGGCAGGAGAAACACATGGGGAACCAAAACATAGACACATGGCTAGAAAATCAAAAGGTACATTTGACAGGTGGGGGAAGGGCTAGACGTGAAATATTAATGCTTTCATTTACACTGAGGATGAACAAAATAAAAAACAATATTCCATTTCTAATCAATTCTGTAATAAAAATGTAAACAATCAAAAAATACAAGCAGCATAAATGTGAAGAATGTGTTTGATTACAATGTGTTTTAATGTGTGTTGATGTAATATGAAATGTACAGCCACACATTGTCCTAAAGGTTTAAGATTCTTATGATTATGAAATGATTTTATGTCTTATGCTGACTGAATAAAATATAGATATTTCAGAATACAGTGGCATGCTACAATATTCCTGTCAGGATCACAGGCTTGATAACCAACTGTTTACCTACTTCTCATTTTCACGACTATTTTTTTCCAGAGTTATTGTACAGATGTCTGTATGAGTCCTCTCACAGTGGCTGTCTAGCACAGTAATACACAGCTGTGTCTTCTGGCTTCAGTTGACTCATATGCAGGTAAAAATTCAAGCTGTCCTTAGATGCTGTGAACCTGCCCTGTACTACCTGGGCTGTGCTCTTGTCAGAGCTAGAATAATAGTAGATGATCCATTCGAGTCCTTTTCCAGGAGCCTGACGGATCCAATACATGCTAGTACCCCCCACACTGAATCCACTGCAGGCACAGGTCAGTTTGTGGGATCCACCTGGAGTGACTATTACTGACGTCTCAGACTGTGTGAGGATGACCTGAGAGCGAACACCTAAACAGACAGACAACAAAACATTGTCACAGTGGAGTAAATTTATAATCAGTTTTATAATGCAATTTATTACTTAGACAGATGAAACACTCACATGTGACAGCCAGCACCAGCAGGACTGTAGATGTAACAAACATGGTTGGTTAAGAGTTGGATGTTTGAATGGAAAACTATCTGGAGATCCTCCTCAAACTTTCTACCTGGTCCTCTAATTATAGGAAAGGAGTTCATTGAGGAATTTGCATAACAAGTCAGTGATGTGACAGATCACAGAGGGAGTGTCAGTGAGGGGCGCCCTCTACTGGTGTTACATGAGTGCAGCATGAGTAAATATGATATTTAAAATGACTTTTAGCTTTATTGTTGAAGATATCCTGAATATTTTCAACTTACATCTGTAAGCAAACATTATTCTGCTGTGATACTAATATTTCATAAATTGATGTTGAAAGTATACAGAGGATAATGTTGAGGAAAGCCGTACCGTGTATGCTGAGGAAAACCGTATACAACTTTTCTACACAAAGCGTCAGAGCAGCATGTTGTCGTGGAAATTTTCTGGAAATGGATGAGGACTCAGACGTGGTTAAATGGTTAATTTATTACAAAAATATTAATATATATAAATAGGACAAAGACAGATAAAAGACAGACACAAGACAGACACAGACATGAGAGTCTCATTCAAGCTTGACAACTCTGAAGGCAGGGGGGCACTCCCCCTGCTTATATACAATCTTAAACACAATTCAGCAGTTCTAACAGCAGGTTATCTTTAGCACAGCATGTTCCAAAACATAAGCGTCCAGCAGGCTACTTTGTCTCACATGTGTGTATCTCCTAATATGGACTTCCCTAGAGTTAGCGGAAGCAACTGATGTATCAGTTGAACACAGAGAAAGCTAAATGACCCAAGACTAGTAGCCTAGTGACTACCAGTTAACAGAGTGCTCTTACCCTCAGCACTCTCCCTGACCTGGGTCACGTATAGCACACATGCATAATATGAACTAAACATGGTTACACTGAATCACACTACTTCATTATTGTAGTCCTTCTGCTTAGTCAGAATGGACAAATACTAAATCATAAAGTTCATAATGATCTCTTATAATAACTAAACATGATCTAATCAATGATGATTAGTCAATAATCAATAATTTCTCTCACACTTCCCCCCATTTGATTCTGTGTAATCATTAAAAAGGAGAGAATAAATCATTAAGTCTATCATAAATCGTCAACTTAAGTCAGGCTCTAGAGTCAGTTAAGCTGCTCAGGGCCATCGGGCACAACCCAGCCAGTCGCCAGGTCTTCCCAGACGTCTTCCTTAAACAGATGTCCCAAGGAGTCTGCTATCTCAGGCTCCTTTAAGTCGTCGTGCAAGGCCATCTGAAAATGCTGACGCATAAGGCCAGTAAGCCATGACGAACAGCAAGACAAAATACAAGGCACTAAACACAACAGCTAAATGATTATTACAATTGGTAAAATCATAGTCAGCATCCAATGTCCCCATGGGCCTAGCCATGAAGTGATCCACCCAAACCAGGTTCTTGAACCTCGGCCTTCATGTGATCAATTAAATCAGTAATATTATCATAGTAATCTGGAATGCTGAAACAACATGAAACATTGATTTTCTTACACACATCTCCTTCTTTTGTGAGGAGGAGGTCTAAAGCTAGTCTATTCTGGACCTATACTTGTCTCATTTCTTTCACTTCTTTGTTTAATAGGTCCAGGGCAGTCTCAGTACGAGAAGCCAAAGTCAGAACTTGCCATGCAAGTCCGTTGATCTTATTCATTGTTGCTGCCGTTCCTCCTCCGAGGAACACTGACCCCCGTTGTATGATCTCTCAGGTAGAGCAGAGTAGGTTTTCTCTCTGCATGCCCACATCGTCGCCCAATCTGTTACAGGGTTCACGATGCCATGACAGGAGGTGAAACTCCATTTTGCAGAGGAGTTATTTAGTCTAATGGTGCATGTTGATCCGTCTCTGGCTGTTGCTACCAGATCAACCTGGCACTTGGTGTGCTCTATCCAAAGATGGCCTTCAAGGCCCCCTCTGAGCATAGACACCACTCTCCCTCAACAGGGGTGGTGTCAAATTATGTTGCGAATGCCGGCTCGTGACACCTCGTCATTTGAGTCGCAGTCGTTTATTTCCTATGATCCATACTTGCAACATCATCACCTACCCAATCAGGAACCTTACCACTGTGAATGATAGCGTGAGACATGTTGTAGAATTGACCTGTTAACCTATCAATCTCGTATATGGGTCTGTTAATTAACATTGTAGCCATTTCAAAAGTGATTGGTGTTGGTGTTCACGGCATGTGGAAAGGATGGCAAACCAGACAGGGCTGGTTTGGTTTCACTGCAGTAGCAGTGACATTGGACATTACACATGCTTTCTTTCCCTCACACCTCTCCTCCGGTGTGAGGGAGATGACAGTTACCCCTCCTGTTGAGAAAAGCATCATGTAAAAAACAACAGCATAATTCTCATTCTGGCGGCTGCTCTGGAGCTCTTTTGCAGTGGGTGTGATGTATCCACGTGGCTCGGCCGCTGGTCTTTACAGCTGTGTTGGTTGTTAGCAGCACGTGGATCTCTGATCAGCACCCACACAGCAAATTCAGAAGTGTTAAAATTCCAGTGTTGGTGTTGCCTGTTAAAAATACAACACCAACAAGTGTTAATTCAACACTTGTTTACTCTAGATAGTGTTTTTTCCCAAAAGAGTTGGTGTTATTCCGGGGAGTTAAATTTGTTTAACTCTGTATGGTGTTGAGTTTAAAATCAACACCTGACAGAGTTTCTCCCAGAATTCCTACGTATCCTATGTAGCTCACGCCCACCAAATTTTTTTATGTTTTAAAGCGATTTAAAGAGTATATAAACTTCAACTTTTAACACTATAGTTTTTTTCACATCAGAATATTTTGACGGCACCCCTGAGGAAGACAGACGGCACCGCAGGGTGCCGCGGCACCCTGGTTGAGAAACGCTGGTCTACAGCACAAGCAGTTTCAAGTGTGATTGTGCACTGTCGTCAGATTTTTGCTGCAAGTTTTAATGAGGTGTTTTAATAAAAATTGTTTTTGAACAAGAAAATGTTTTGTTGCATGTTTTAATTGTAAGTGACTTTAAATAATAATAGTAGAAACAATGAAATAAGTTTAACACTGGAAAGAATAGTTTTAGTTACACTTACCAAGTGGAGTAAAAATAACACTTTAAGTGTTAAATGACCCCGAGTGTTAAATGTAAACAACACTAGCCAGAGTAACATTGTACACTGCAAGAGTTATTTATTAACACTATTTATTGTAAAATTAACACTGAAAATGTAACACTTCTATCAGAGTAAATTTTACTCTCTGTAGAGTGGGACCATATAAGCTCCCGAATAGTGTTAAAATCAACACTTTAAGTGTTAATATAACACTGCCAGTTTTACTGTGCAGTCTCCCGGCTGGAACTCGTGCAATGAATTCTCCGACACCTCTGACAGCTTTGACCTGCTCAGACAAAATAGAGACAAACTTGTGCAGGATAACATATTAATGACTCAACAAGTGTGTGTGTGTGTGTGTGTGTGTGTGTGTGTGTGTCCCATTTCGGCGGCACTACTCCCATGTTTGGAGGCCTTCCAAACACAATCTCAAAGGCTGATAAGCCTGTGCGAGCTTGGGGCCTAGTGTGGCTCTGCCACAAAACCAGAGGCAGACATTTCAATCCTGTTTCCTGAGTTAGTTTAGAAAGCCCCCCCTTAATTGTGCCATTGGCTCTCTGCACTGCTCCTGGGTAACCCCCATCGTGGGATTATTTCCCTTAGTAGCATCTTTGCCACCGTATCTGAATTCTGCTTTGTGGTGGGGAAGGCCTCCGTCCATTTGCTAGACATACATACACACAAGCCTGTATTTCAGCAGGTGTTAGTTCAACAAGATCAATTTGCCAGTGTTGAAAGGGTTCGGTCGGCGGCAGGTGTCCGGCGGGTGCATGTTTAGGTCTGTTATCCCCCTGTGGTGGGATACCAGACAATGTGAACAAAATTTTTTTGGGTGAGTGTGGTTATTCTTAATGCATGCTAGTGCATGCCACTATCCCCACCACTATCTATGTCTTCTCTGTTACTGTGATCCGTTGAGTCTGGGCTGAGTCTGTGAAGGCATTGCCTTTTGCTACCGTGTTGCCTGTTCTGGTGTGTGCAGCACATTTGATGATTGCAGTTGTGAGATTAGTTGGTGCTTTATCTTTGACCTTGAGCTGGTAAGGAATGGTGAGCTCAGCTGCTTGGGCAGAATAATGTGGCGGGAGTGATATTGTTTCCAAAACCTCTGTGTGGATAAATGTGCTTTTTTTTCTCTCTCTGGTCCTCTAAAATTCGAGAAACAGCATGTTTGACCCAAAGGGCGAGTTGAACGTACCCCACTATATCTCTGAATGCTACCAGTGCCCGCACCCTGGCTGCCCCAGGGTCTACTTTTCCTGAAAAGTAGGCTACTGGCCTCTGTCTGTCACTATGGGCTTGAGTCAAAACACTGTTCCTTTAACGTCAACACTCCCCACACACATACGAACACTGAACACACATCAATTCTGAACTTTTATTTCAGAATTCAAAACTGTTCTTAAGACTCATTTGTTCAAACGGGCTTATTCTCTTTAACAAATGTTATTTTTATCTCTGTTTGTTGTGTCAGAATTTCAATACATACTATGTTATGACCCAGGAAGTGCACTTTTTGTCAGCAATATTGCAATTTTGCTTAGGAACCTTGTGGCCTTCCCTTGCTAAGTGATGTAGCAATGCCACTGTGGCCCTCTTTGCATACTTCTCATGTGTTCACACAGAGTATCAGAACATCTATGTAGTGCAACAGTGCAATGCCCTCTGGAAGTTTCAGAGAGGCCAGACTGTCTCGCAGTGCTGCATTGTAAATGGTGGGTGTATTTTTTTTTTTACTTCGAAGGAAAACGCAAACCAGTACTGGCTATCTGGATGCACTGAAAAATGCATTTGCTAGGACCACTACACTGAACCACTGGCTATCTGGGGGAATCTGGGAAAGAATATTATGAGGATTTGGCACTTTTGGGGCTCTAACGTGTACTGCTGCATTGACAGCCAGCAAATCCTGCACAAATCGCCATTTTTCCCGCCCTGGTTTCTTAACTGGAAAAATTGGAGTGTGCACGGGTGAGTTAGGGCACAGTACGATCACTCCAGCTTGCCTAAGTCATTGGAAAAACTGGCCTAATTTCCTTTGAGCGCCTCAGGCTTCAAAGGGTATTGATGTTGTTTTGGCCTATAGTCAGATTTTGGGGGCGATGTGTATGGGCTCACACCCCCCGTATGAGCCCCAACATCGCTCTTACCTGGTGCCCATAATGCTGCAGGAACAGTTCTGAGTTCCTCTTCCTCTCATTTTTTTTTTCTGAGAGGGTAAGGGAGGCGGCTAAAAAAATACCAAGGGGGTTAATCAGTTCCACTCCCCGCCTGCAGGGGAGCCAGCACGGCGCCGGCTGCATCCACGCCCTCCTGCTAGGGCTAAACATGGTGTTCCTGCCAAGAACTCTCTCCCAATCTGTAATGTCAGACATCTCTGTCATCCATTCACCGACGTCCTGCCATTGTGGCTCCTCGCACACGTTTGCAAGTAACACGTGTGGTTTAGATCGAGGAAATGAGAACAGGTCTTCCTGTTCTAATGTGGTTTGCACCATTGCCGCAGCCCACACACAATCCCACACAATAGCAGTGACAACCAAGCAATCATGTTTTCTAACATCAAATTTATCCTCAAAACCTCTATCGGGGCCCTCACTCACATGCAGCGTGCAGTGCAGTGACCCCTTACCATTCCTTACCAACTGATCTCACAACTGCAAACTACACACTTCACACATGAAGTGTTCCCAACACTCTCCTCCTGCACTCTGCAGCTCATAAGCATACAGTGGAACTCCTGCTGATAACTGAACCCCAACACAGCTGACTCCCACTCCATAAACAACCCCTCAGGCCTGCTACTCAGGCCCAATTTACACATTAAATCACAACCCATAACATTCATTTAGCAGTTAAGATTAAAAATTCATGTTCAAATGTATTATTTCATTTACATCGGAGAGGCTCTTTTTTTTTCTTTTTCTTTGAATGGGTGGCACCACTATAAACCAAAAACTTTATTTTAGTGCCGTTTACAGTCAGTGTTATTTTAGGCAGGCCCTGCGGCCCTTCACTAATCTTCTGCAAGCATTGATAAATTAAATGATAATTTAAACCAGTTACTTTCCTTTTGTCGTCTTCCAGTGGTCCTGTACCGTCCAGCCTCTCCGCTGCCCGTCAATCTCTAGAATTTCTGTTTCTCTGTTCAGCACGGTTCAGCTCTGTTCTGCACCATGGTCTCAGCTTGCTTCTGGATTTTCTTGTTCACTCTCCATGCCAGCTGTGCCTCGTGATGCTTGGCATGATCTTCTATGGCTTTCAGGGTGGCGTTGTTGTACCCGATGCACTGGGCTCTGATGAGGTCACTGATGTCTTTTCTCATGCTTACCAGGAAGCTGTTTCTCAGGTGGGCTTCCCATGGGCTGGCCTCCGCCGGCCTCCGCTCGTTGTGCTGGTGCTACAAGACCGCTGTGGTCGGTGTGAACTCTGGTCAGTCTCACGAGGAAGTCGCTGACAGGTTCTCCGTCTTCTTGTGTACATGCAGCTATTTTGGACGTGTTGATAGTGGCTGGGTGTGCAGCTTCCAGCCTTGCGACCAGGCGTCCTACAATCTCTCTGTAGGGCCTGTTTGGATCCTCCTGTCCAGCTGCTGTTCCCACTCAGTGTTGTGGAGATGGACGTCTCCTGGTGTCTGGTCTCAGTCTATCTTGTTTGACTGGATGACAAGACTGAACAAAATCTGTTAGTTCTTCTTCAATAATTTCTCTCACAGCATATATTTGCATTGTAGGATAGGCGTTCTGTGCTGTTATTAACAGTGTTGTGAATAACGTCGTCATTTTGTCAGTAATGGGATAATATAATTAGTTACTTTTCCTGTCGTTACAACGCCGTTTACGTTACTGGTCCTTAAAAGCGGTGCGTTACTATATATTGATATACTAATGCGAGCGGACCGCTGCCCAGGCTAGTGAGGAGTAACAGATCTCGATAGGTCACAGTTCTCGGTGTAACACCTGTTTAACTTAACAAGTCAGTAAGCGTTTGGCTAAGGCAGCGTTATGGTAGCCAATCAGAGCCAGTGTTTTTACATGCGCGCCGAAGCACACCAGTGACACGACACAAACGCAGAAGAGGCCGAAATGGCGTCAGGTGCAAGCCGAAGAAAACTAGAACTTTCAAGGCGATATAAACATTATTTAGGAAAATACTTGAAGTTCCTGAATGTCTACCAGACTGGGTATTTGATTTATTTAATTAAGAATAGAGGTTTTATTGTTAAGTTTACTTCTGTTGTAAACAAACCAGTTGTCTCAGGTTGAGAGAATTTAATTTAATTTCATAGATGTAAATGCATTTATATAGTGTAACTGTTTACTCTTGCTTTTTTTTTCCCCAAAGATTTGGGATTTTAAAGGATTTTATCCTGCACTCGTCTGTGGATGTGCAATAAATATCAAAAGTTAAACAATTTTCTGATCTACTCATTTCAACTGACTGTGAAAACTGCTTTAAAAAAAAACTTAATTAATTGGCATATAACCTTTTTTTAACTGTAACGCAAATAGTTACTTTCCCTGGTAACGAGTTACTTTTATTATAGAGTAATTCAGTTACTAACTCAGTTACTTTTTTGAACAAGTAGTGAGTAACTATAACGAAATTACTTTTTTAAAGTAACGTTCCCAACACTGGTTGTTAAACAGATGCTATAATACACAGCAGACTTGCTCAACTTGTACAAAATATACTGCTCAAAAAATAAAGGGAACACAAACATCACACTGTAACTCCAAGTCAACCACACTTCCTTTCTGGCAGATGTTTTGGTCACTTTTGTATTTTGTCACTTCTCTCACCATAGAGGTTGCATGAAACAACCCACATGCTACAACCCACAATGCTAGTGCCCTCCACACCGAATCCACTGCAGGCACAGGTCAGTTTGTGAGATCCACCTGGAGTCACTATTACTGACTTGTTAACACTAGAAGCGCCAAAGCTCCGGTCATTTGACCGCTGTGACGTCTACTAGAAGCGCCGCCTCTGGTCGACCTAATTATACCTAGAAGCGCCGAGCACCGGTCACTTGACCGCAGTAGCACAAAAAATAATAATATCTTTGCACTGGATCCAATTTCAGAACCCTCCTTTCATGACTTTTCCCAGAATTGTCCTTTTAATAAACTAGTATTTTTACATTGTTAAAAGAAACCCTGCACATGCTAGTTTCAATCGATTTCGCTCGTATCTCTGTAATATTGTCGTCGTCGCCTACACTTCAAGACTGTGATTCTCTTTTCTGCCAGCGGGTGTCGCAAAGATTCGTATGTCATTTAATATTTAGTATAACTAAATAAAGATCAATAGTTTTCAAAACTAAATTATTCAAAGTTCAAACTGATTATTGTGTAAAGACAAAACGGAATTCGTCCGTTGAACGAAAGTGAAAGTGTTTCACTTTCCAAAGTCTTAAAATATATACTTTATTTATTAATATTATTTAATATATACTATATATAAGTTTACATCAATGGTTTTCAAACCGTGAGAGCGTCTTGCTTTGCCTAATAAATGCTTTAGTAGTTTGCAGGAATTCTGCGAATGGTAATTAGCCTACTTATCAAGTCAATATCTCAAAGAAATGATCTCTCGGGTATAATCCCTCTTCGCCAGGGCTAGCTGTTAGATACATACATTATGTATGGCTGCTTTTGACACACTGGCATTACAAAAGAATTAAGCAGAATGCAAGTTACGTATGTAAATGCATACCTTTGCGAGCGAAACTGAGATGATGGCATGGGCGGTGCTGTTATGAACACTTTATTCACAATAGCATTCATGAGGCAACGTGAGCTATAAATTCGTCGGGACGCGGCTACACAGTTTGAGTGAAAACTCTGCTTGGGCGATCGAACAGCAACACAGTTTGCTTGAAAGCTCGGTTTTGGCGTTTGAACAGCAACATAGTTTGCGTGACTCCTCGGTTTGGGCGTTTGAACAGCAACACAGTTTGCTTGAAAGCTCGGTTTGGGCGATCGAACAGCAACACAGTTTGCTTGAAAGCTCGGTTTTGGCGTTTGAACAGCAACATAGTTTGCGTGACTCCTCGGTTTGGGCGTTTGAACAGCAACACAGTTTGCTTGAAAGCTCGGTTTGGGTGATTGAACAGCAACACAGTTTGCTTGAAAGCTCGGTTTGGGTGATCGAACAGCAACACAGTTTGCGTGACTCCTCGGTTTGGGCGTTTGAAAGGTTGCATAGTGCATTATAAAAATGGCACAGAGAATCATGTACACCCCAAAGCAAGTGCTGGACATGCTGTGCAATATTGATGAGATGGAATCGGAGGGCGAACAATGTGAGGTGTCGGATGGAGAGGGCGAAAGTGAAATGGATCTGAATCTTGAATCTGATTCAGAATCGGACTCTGAAACTGAGTGTGGTGGTGACTCATTTCAGGCCAAAGACGGTACGGTGTGGTTTGAAACTGCTGGCAAACCTCGGGGTAGAGCACAAGAGTGCAATATTGTGAGAGAAACCCCAGGGCCTACGTGTTATGCCAAGGACAAAATTAAAAGTCCACTGACCAGCTTACTGTGTTTGATTGACACAGAAATGTGGGGCGCAATTCTGAAATACACAGAGGCAGAGGCTGAACGAAATAATGCTCAGTTCAAACTAACAGCTGACGAACTGAAAGCATTTGTGGGTCTCGTTTATTTGAGAGGTATAACAGCCGGTAAAAGCATGAAACTTGATGAATACTGGTCTGCTGACTTAGGAAATCCCATTTTCAAAGAGACAATGTCTAGACAGACATTCAGAGATATCATGCGCTATCTGCGCTTTGATGACAAGAGCACAAGGGCTGCCCGCCTTGCGACTGATAAATTTGCTATGATCTCGGAGATATTTGATAAATTTGTGAAAAACAGCATTGCTTCTTACACGCCCGGTGAGAACATAACTGTTGATGAGCAACTGTTCCCAACTAAAGCTCGCTGTCGTTTCACTCAGTACATGGCCAATAAACCCGATAAATTTGGGATTAAGTTCTGGGTGGCCGCTGATGTTGAAACAAAATATATGTTGAACGCCATTCCCTATCTAGGGAAAGATGAGAGCAGGCCGGCTGGTCAACGGTTGTCTGAAAATATTGTGTTGCGTTTGATGGAGCCTTTCATGGGTAAAGGAAGAAATGTAACGACTGACAATTTCTTCACTTCATTGGCACTTGCAAACACCCTTTTGGCGAACAAAACCACTATTGTTGGTACGATGAATAAAATGAGATGTGAGATGCCCCCATGTACACAGGCACAGTCTGAAAGATTTTCCACCAAGGTGTTGCGGGCTGGAAAAATAACTCTAACGATTTACCAGGCAAAACCTAAAAAAAATGTATGCATCCTGAGCTCAATGCATCAGACAGTTTCAATTGATAATGGCGCAAAGAAACTGCCTGAAACTGTTTCATATTACAACACGACTAAATGTGGCGTTGATGTTATGGATCAAATGGCACGACTGTATTCGGTGAAGGGAGGCACCCGTCGTTGGCCTGTCGCGGTTTTCTACAACCTCCTAGACCTGGCTGCAATAAATGCACATATATTGTTCAAACAGTGCATGAACGTTAACCTGAGCAGACGAAGGTTTATTCTCGAGTTGGTAAAGGAGCTGTGTGCACAGCAGAAAATGGCGAAAGCGGCTAGGGCAGTGGCACAAAAGCGAATTTTACCTGAAGCTCCTTGCCCGCCCTCAAAAAGAAAACAATGCCAAGTCGGCAGATGTTCAGGGAACAAAACGTATGACATCTGCCAGACATGTAAGCGACTGGTCTGTGGCAAATGTGCAAAGACTGCACCTAAGCTGTGTTTTGAATGTTGAGTTGTGTGAAGCTGACACACAAATCAAAACAAAGGGAACTTAATTTGAGGTGGTGAACGAAACTTATGCAATATACGCTAAAGAGAGACGGGATGCACCCGTTGTTGGCCTGTAGCTGTGTTCTACAACCTCCAAAACCTGGCTGTAATTAATAAATATTGTTCAAACAGTGCATGAACATTAACCACAGCGGTGGAGGTTTATTCTCAAGTTCACAATTCACTACATAAATGTAACTTAATTTGAGGTGGGGAACGAAACTTATGCAATATACGCTAAAGAGAGACGGGATGCACCCGTTGTTGGCCTGTAGCTGTGTTCTACAACCTCCAAAACCTGGCTGTAATTAATAAATATTGTTCAAACAGTGCATGAACATTAACCACAGCGGTGGAGGTTTATTCTCAAGTTCACAATTCACTACATAAATGGAACTTAATTTGAGGTGGTGAACGAAACTTATGCAATATACGCTAAAGAGACGGGATGCACCCGTTGTTGGCCTGTAGCTGTGTTCTACAACCTCCAAAACCTGACTGTAATTAATAAATATTGTTCAAACAGTGCATGAACATTAACCACAGCGGCGGAGGTTTATTCTCAAGTTCACAATTCACTACATAAATGGAACTTAATTTGAGGTGGGGAACGAAACTTATGCAATATACGCTAAAGAGAGACGGGATGCACCCGTTGTTGGCCTGTAGCTGTGTTCTACAACCTCCAAAACCTGGCTGTAATTAATAAATATTGTTCAAACAGTGCATGAACATTAACCACAGCGGTGGAGGTTTATTCTCAAGTTCACAATTCACTACATAAATGGAACTTAATTTGAGGTGGTGAACGAAACTTATGCAATATACGCTAAAGAGAGACGGGATGCACCCGTTGTTGGCCTGTAGCTGTGTTCTACAACCTCCAAAACCTGGCTGTAATTAATAAATATTGTTCAAACAGTGCATGAACATTAACCACAGCGGCGGAGGTTTATTCTCAAGTTCACAATTCACTACATAAATGGAACTTAATTTGAGGTGGGGAACGAAACTTATGCAATATACGATACATGTAAATCACCGAATGGTGATAACGCTCGGTGATAACACGGTCGTTAGGACGTGGGATCACACATCGGCTATTCACCGATCAAACACCTCATTTGAAACGGCAACACATTACGGCAAGATAAAAAAGTGAACATTAGAGAGGACAGAGGCAACTATATTCGTGAAGCCATCCGTATCATTTTAATAATTTTGCGTTTTGTTACGCAAAGGTACATAGCCTACCTTTTATAATGATATTTTTGTAATTATTTTGCCTATTTATGCTTTTTGTTCTTTGTCTAACACAAAACATTATAGACATTTATTTGTAGATTTGTTATGTTCACCATAGCCTACAATTCACTAACATACACAACTTTTAGACATTAAAACTTGAAATGGCGTAACATTGAGTATACAAACAAACTTGCTTTAGCTCGGTCTACGGGCTTCACTTTGCTACTCTGAGTATCGAACAAGCTTTTTGTGGATGTGGGGGTGGAAGGCTGCAGCGCAGTCTGTAGCATTAGCAAGACAAAAGACGTGAACGCTTCACAGTGGGGGTGCGGGCCAGTGGGTTAGTGGTGTGGCGAACGTACATGATAATATAGTGACATATATGCCAACAGAATAACACACAGACAAATAAGCAAACTATTACACTAACCAAGCAAACTATTACACTAACCAAGAAACAAAACTGAAACTATATTTTGCATTTACGTTTTCGCACAAACCAGGAAATGCAATATGAAACTAAACAAAACTGACAATGGGAAAGCTACTGAGAACAAGGTCACAAGGCACTGATTCTAAAAGGTTTAGTCACATTAATTTGTTAACATATTGACGTTACGTGCAAATGTCACCATTACGAATATTTTGTTTGGGCGGCTCATTCTTCCTTTTGTGCAAAACGCCATCTAGCGTTAATTATGTGTCAGTACCAGCTCCCCTGTGTAAAGACTCAGCGGTCTTTTGACCGCCCGAGGCGCGCTTTAAGTAGGTGAAAACAACACGGCGCTAGTAGGAGGTGGTGAAATCGGTCAGATGACCGGCCCTCCGCGCTTCTAGGTATAAGTATGTAAATGAGGCGCGGCGCTTCTAGTGTTAAAGTGGAGGGAATTTATGATCAAATTAATCTTTAAGTGTAATATATTACTGCAACAGATGAAAGACTCACATGTAACAGCCAGCACCAGCAGCACTGTGGATGTGACAAACATGGCTGGTTTAGAGTTGGATGTTTGAATGGAAAACTATCTGGAGATCCTCTTCAAACTTTCTACCTGTTCCTTTAAATATAGGAAAGGAGTTCAATGAGAAATTTGCATAACAAGTCAGTGACGTGACCCATAACAGCAGGGACGTTGGGTATATTTCAGTGAGGGACGCCCTCTACTGGTGGTAAAGGAGTGCAGCATGAGTAAAGATGATCTTTAGAACGACTATTTAGTTTTATTGTCGGAGATATCCTGAATATTTTCAATTTAAAAAACTGGAAGCAATCAATAGTCTGCTGTGATACTAATATTTCATAAATTGGACATGAGATATTGTGAACCTACCCTATGTGTGTCTGTAAAAAACCTGAGTGGTCATTTATGTCTATAAATAATGTAAGTTATAATTGATCTATTCTAGTATTTCGCGCAGAGACTGACACCTTCAGTGCATGTTAGTGTCCCCACACTGAACCCACTGCAGTCACAGGTCAGTTTGTGGGATGCAGTTGGAGCAGTGGGAGGGCCCTCTACGCCCTCTCAGAGGGACTAAAAATATTCTTAAAACATAAATATATATAATATAATTTATCGCATTTTATTTTATCTACTTACAGTTTGACAATCAACATTTAAACAATTACAAAAATATAAGCAAATAAATTATTCAAGCGTGACTATTCAATCTGTGTTGGAAGGTGAGGGGTTAAGTGGAAGCCTGTGAGCCTGTGTCTCCCCCTATCAGGACTGTGATGCCCGCTGTTCGTTTACAGAGGGCCTGGCAGTTATAATTCAGCGCAATACCAGTTTCAAATGACAGCAAAATTGACCAATCATATCTTCCCTCTTAGTGGGCGGGCTTAACTGTATGATAATTTCCGCCCGCTGTGGCGACACTAGCTGTCGTTAGCGTACCACCGCTAGCTAGTTTCGATTCATTCCTTTGATGCCCTCGTGCGCGTTGTTTACATATTCCGCTTCCGAGGAACACGGAGCTGTGAACCTTATTTTGTTGGAACCTTATTTTGCTTAAGAAGTTATCTAGTACAGATATTATTGTTTATTGCATTTCTAAAGCTGTACTGTCGTCTCATTTTTTTTTCTTTTTTGCAGTGAAGGAATATTTTATCTTCTTATGTGTGCTGTAACTCTGAACATTGTGTCCCCTAATGCTCTCTCTGTGACCCCTGACACCCTTTTGACAACTCTCCCCTCTTATCACACCTCTCTCCCTCTTTTCACACCTCTCCCCCTCCTCCGGTATGTTCTGAGTGTGTGTACCAGAAACGGCTTAGCCTTTCCCCTCAAGGTGCTGCGCTTGATGCACACGTATGAATCATGTTTCATCTTCACACAGGCTTCTTGAGAAGAATGCATTTGTTTCCATATATGGTAGAATATATCACCTATGTTAGACTAGCCTCATTGAGCCCACCCTGTTGCTTGCGTGCACAGGGCTGGTCTGTGTATGTATAAATGAGGGGAGCACCCTCTCATCTTTGAACATTTGGGTACAGCCTGTCTGTGTGAATAAACCTCTCTTCTTTAAGAGTAGTTTGTTCCTCATTTGTTCCGAGAGCTCTCCGCCACACACTTCTCTGCAGAGTGTTACTATTAAACTGAAGAATTAATCCTTGGTGATCCTCCTTAACCCTCCGCTCATTGCTGAACACAAGAAAGGTGTTAACGCAGTAAATTAGGAAAAGAACCAATTTTTTTTTTTTTTGGGGGGGGGGGAGCGGGCCCAGGTTTAATGGTCACGGTTCGCTACTGAGTTGGAGTAACTGCTACCAACAGCTCAGGCTGTGTAAGGACAGTCTGGCTCTGGACGCCTAAACAAACATTATCACAGATCAAGTCCTCACTGAAAGAAATTAAAGTCTGTCCATAGTATCAGTGTAAATGTAAGGACCATGATTTTTGTAAAATAGAAAAAAACAGTACAGAACTGAAAACCTTACCAATTTTTCTACCTGTTCAGTAGAAATTTGCGTAACATGCCAAATTGAGTGAACTGAATCCATAAGCATGTATTAGATAAATGTAGTTGCCTTGCAGATGTGTGTCAAACAAAACTCACAAGGTTTTTGTAATGCTTAACCACTGTCTCTTCACACTGTGAGTCTCTTGCACAGTAATACACAGCTGTGTCTTCAGTTTGCAGATTCTGTCCTTGTAATGTTATTGTGTTACTGCTGGTGTCTCTGGAGATGCTGTATTTGTTTTTTAGTTTATCACTGTAATCTGTACTCCCACCACTATAGATACGTCCAATCCACTCCAGGGTTTTTCCTGCAGGTTGTCGTATCCAAGCTGTATAGTAGCTAGTAACTGAATATGAGACCTTACAGGTGATGGACAGACTCTGGCCTGGTGACACTGTGATGTAAGCAGGCTGAATAAGTTCTTCACCGTGCACATCTGTGAGTTAAACATATGATGTAATTAGTTATGCATTAAAATATTGTTATATCTTGAACAAAAAATGCAACTTAAATCTGAAACATCAAAACAAGATTGTTTTCATATCACATTAAACTCTTGAATCAGTAACTCACAGGATGCAGCTGTCAGCAGGAGTAGAAGAGGTGTGGAGAACATGACTGTGTTATACTGGTGAGATCTCTTCTCTCCAAAGCTTCACTGCCTCAGCACCTAAATACAGAGAAATTGAGGTGGGAGGATTATATTTGCATATCTGGATTGTTGATGAGAAGTCAAAACATCAGCAGCCATTCTTTACAAAAGCCAATTAATTTAAGTAATTAAATAATTAAAACCAGAATCTCATAGTATTTTCCTTTCAGCCATTTTTTGTTTGTTTCTGTTATGGTTCCTGTCTACTACTCTTCTTGTTTTGGTTTATATTTCCTGGTTTCCCCTTTGTGTACTCTTATTTTGAAATTCATTGAGTCTGGTTTCAGTGTTTTTTCGTTCCCTCCGTCTTGTTTGTAATCCTGCCCTCATTAGTATTCCCAGGTGTTTGTATTTGGTTTTCCTTGATTTCCCCTGTATTTAATCCCTGGTTTCTGTGCTTCTCATTGTTGTTGTAACAGCCCTGTGATTTGGGGTTCTGGCCAGAGGTTCTTGTGTGTAAGTTAGTGATGGGCAAATGAAGCCTCATGAAGCAATGAAGCTTTCCAACCCTTTGCTTTGCAAAAAGGTTCATTACTCGAGGCTTCATTCATCACTCACTAGTGATATCTGCTGGTGAAACTGTAACAGCCTCGTCATTCAGTTGGATCATACTTTCAAAAATTTGTAAATGCAATATTGTCACAAAGTTTCCATCAAACTCATGTTTAGTAACAGGAGAATAAATTAAATCATACTTAATTGTCATGTTTTAATTACTAAAATGATTTAAAGTCAATCTAATCCTTGACCATCAGTGGTTGTGTTGGGTTTTCTTGTATGTCATGGAATTATTTCACAATGAAGATATGTTGTACTTTACTATATTAGGAATTGAGTGATTGTTGAGGCAGACTGAATATTTTGAGTTAGAAACTGAGTTAAAAAACAGAATGTGTTTAAAATAATCGCTTCTTGGGGGGTTCTAGATCTGGTTTTTAACATTACAAATAAGGTTTGCCTCTTCCAATGGTTTTTAGTCTGTTTTTGATGTGTGAATCTGATGTACATCCTGATCAAACAAAAAAAATTTAGAACGTTACAGATTTTAAATTTTTATTTATCCACCTACTACAACCCACGAAGCAACAGGGTTCATAGCACTTTTATTTTGAAAAACGATACACAAAATGAAGCAATGACGTGGCCGATGTAATCTGAGGCCTCGTTTGTTGCTGATCACGTGATTTTGCTCAATACTACACAAGCTCCGAAGCGGGGCTTCATCGGACACGCCCCCTTTTTACTCGGTACACGCCTCGAAGCCTCGCTTCAGATGTCCCATCACTAGTGTAAGTCTGCTCTTGTTGGTTTTGTATAGTTTTAGTCAATATTAATGACTTGCTCATGGATTTGACCCTTTCCTGTTTATACGACCCTGATTTTAGATTGCCCTTCAAAACACCTTGCTCTTCGCAGCACATGCGTCCACCTCATCGCTTCCAGAAGCCGCGAACATTACAGTTTCTTTATTTTTGGTTGCTTTGCTGAAGCTACACATTTGTGATCCTATCCTCTACAAAGTTTGAAATAATAAACTTTTATGTTTGTGATCAACTTTCAATACATGTTGGCTACCTGCTCTGTACTGAGCTGTGTCTAATTTAGAATAATAGACAGTAATCCAAACCAGTCCTGTCCCAGTTAACTGGAAGATACAATGCAAGCAGATTGTTGGAGTCTCACACACTGAACCCACTGTAGGCAAATATCTGTGTTTGCGCTCCACCAGGAGCAACTACAATGATGTCTCAGTCTGTGTGAGGACACACTATGAGACACTGAAACATGGAGCCACAACATTTTCACTGATTGTTACATTTGTTGGGTCTGTGGAATTAATTTACATGTTGAATGACCACTCTGTTAGAGACAGCTGATTACCTGTTCCATGTATGGAAATTAGACACATGACCAGAGTGCAACCTAACACCAGACCAGCAAGTTTTCCATGAAACAGTTTCAGTTTAATTCCTTATTAAAATGGGGAAATGAAGCAAAATGGAGTCACGTTGACCAAACCATCATTGTCTGTGCTAGACTAGCCAGAGCCAGTGTTTCAAAACTACCAAACTTATGGGACTTGATCATGCAACTATGTTGAGAGTATACAGTATGGAGATGATTCCGTGCCTATTCGAAATGTAATCGCTACTAGGCAAAAATGGAAATGCAATCCACAAAATGCATTGCTTTTCCATACAAACATGCAGAATACGTGCCACAATGAAATGCAAAAGCACTATTACATTACATTTCAATGCACTTTATCTCTTTATTGAAAAACAATACACAAGAATTACCATTCAAAACCAAAACGCTGAATTTGTGCCAGAATAGAATATAATACAGCTCGAAATGTAATCACGGCACCGAGGTATTGCTTTTCACCGTACAGTATTTCTGACATAAATGTCTCCTTTAAATGTAATGATCACGAGATTGATTTAAACACTGATGTGATGAAAACATGCCACAATGAAAAGTAAAAGCTCCAGTGTGTGTGGATTTGTATTTAAAGAAAGAAACGCTGAATTCGTGCCAGAAGCCACCTTGAAATGCAATCGACTGAACGTCATTGTATTCCACTGTGTCTCTGCGAAGCTGTGTTCATGCCAGAATGAAATCTAATCACTGTCCAATAGGAACGCTCGCCTGAATTTGGGGCGGGGCTTAGACTCCAGTCAGACGCAAACGCTCATATTTGGACTTGAAAGCAGCAGAAATGTCTTTTCATGACAGAATAAAAGAGGAAATAAACAGTCTAATTGGACAAATTGAGGCTGGTGCAGTTACAGACGACTACATGCTTAACTTAATTAAGCTGAAGGTGCTGGACAATATTGAAAACAGACCTTGAAAGTGTCGTACATGTGCTTGAATTCCACCTTGTAAAGGTGGATGAACCCTGCAAACAGCGCTGAAGAGCGGAACGCGACATCGACACGCCACAGCGGAGCCCCCGCGATTGCTACCCATATTTTCCAGATTATAAACCGCTACTTATTCCCTCTCGCTTTGAACCATGCGACTTATAATGAGGTGTGGCTTTTCTGCAGATGTTCCTTCACCCGTCAGGGGTGGAACAGAAAGTTAATCAGGTGATAGGACAAAGATGTAAGTCAAAGAAGAAAGTGCTCATTTTCATTTAACTCATGCAAGCAGCAGGCACGACGGAGAATTTTTTTCAAACGAACTTGTGCCGAATTCAGAGTCCCTTCGTTTGCACACGCATAAAAACGCTACAGATGATATTCCGGAGTTACAGTGATTTTAACTTAGTTCATTGAGCACTCTAGTTTTGCCCTAACTAGATATTTAGACATAATACTGCTGTAATACTGCAAAGAGGTGAACTTCGTATAGCCAGTGTATATTTTATTTAAAATAATTAACACCCTTGATCCAGTGTGGCTTTGGACATAGATAATTCCGTCCCGTTTGCTGTGATGGATAATTAAAGTCTAGCTCTTATTTATGCATAGAAACATAAATCGCAATCTGTAGCGTCTTTATGCGCGGATAAACGAATTCAACACAACACCGGCCGAAAGACCTTACAGGCATGAACTCTGAACTGACGGGCACCGTTCAGAAACTGATCAGTTCAGTTAAATGTACAATGAGTCTCCGCTTAACGATGGGTTTAGAGACTGAAATGTCCGTCGTAAAGCAGCTTTCGTTGTTAAACGTGACCCTAGATTTAGATACGCTTTAATTTTTACGCATAAATACAGTATAAAAAACGAACAATGTTCTCGTGCGTACAGCGTGAGCAAGAGCGATCGCGTTGCCGAGATGAGCTTATCGTACACAACACTCCACTACACTTCACAATCTTCGCAGTTTGAGATTCGTTTGGTTACTTATTCGCAGCTCCTTATTCGGCGGCTGAAGTTGGTTCCTTATTCAAAAAGGTTGTGTTCACGATGCGTGTTTGCTGCGCGCTTTGTTTAAAAGAGATAGATTAAACAAACGAGCATAGGAGCATACATTTAAGAGGTTATTGTTTTCCATACTGATTTTGTGAATGTAGAAAAAAAATAAAAATATAATGAAAGCATTCCTTATGTAAAATGGTTTCTACTTCAAGTCGTTCCAATTGTATGCGATTTGTACATGATGATTGAATTCGTCAGCATTTCTAACGTAAGGAAACATATTCTTAGATTTGAAAACTAAACACAGAAATGCTAATCTAGAACACAAATTAATTGGAAGAAGAAATACCAGTCACACCGCCAACTGATAAAATCCATACCCAATATATACAGTCATTTTTAAGTCCTTCAGTTAACTTCTGTTTACCCTCCACTGTCTGCAGGCCTTGTTGCATATATTTTGCAATTAGTAAATCTATAATATAGGCCTACAATAAAGACAGTAAAAAGACCAAAAAGTACGAGAAGGAGTTATAGGCTACTGAGTGTTTTCATTACACGAATGCAGATGGGCATTTTTCACAGGTAATGGGGAACTTCCCGTTTCTTCTTTCACAAACGAATGTGTTAATTTATGTTGCCTAACAAAACCTATACAACAGAAAACTTTCAGCTTAACACATAGATTTGCAAACTCTACCTTAATTATTTGTATGTGGTCGTCCTCACGTTATCTATCATTGATTTGGGCTATAGCGACAGGTGACCAGTTGGCTAAAAATGCTTAGTAGTTTGGTGCTGTATGAGACATTTTACTGCACAAGAAAATGGTTTCACGTTGGGCTTAGAGGGCAAACGGTAGATTTGACTTGATGTGTATGTGACCTGGCTGGTGGGGCACGGGAGAAGAAGTCTATCTGTGACCGTGTGTGCTGTGCTGAAGACGCTTCCTTCCACTCGCTGAACTAAACTGCTGCTGCAGCGCATCTGGTGTTAAAGGAAGAGAGAGGTCGGGTGTGTGCGAGGTGGTGGCTCATTTCAGGGCATTGTTTTAATCGCTCAGGTTTTCAAAAGATCATTTCAAACCGACCTCAGTAAAATGATGATAATAATAATAATAATAATAATAATTATTATTATTATTATTAAAAAACGAAGTTTCAAAAGGGCACTTTCGTTGATAAAGGGCAGAGTTGGTGGTGCTTTAGCACCTGATGTCTATGTGTGCACGCCACTGCTCAAGGGTGTTAATTATTTTAAATAAAATACACACTGGCTATACGAAGTTCACCTCTGACCACGACTTTGCAGTATTACAGCAGTATTATGTCTAAATATCTAGTTAGGGTTATCGCATGGTTCAAAGCGAGAGGGAATAAGTAGCGGTTTATAATCTGGAAAATACGGGTAGCAATCGCGGGGGCTCCGCTGTGGCGGGTCGATGTCGCGTTCCGCTCTTCAGCACTGTTTGCAGGGTTCATCCACCTTTACAAGGTGGAATTCAAGCACATGTACGACACCTTCAAGGTCCGTTTTCAATATTGTCCAGCACCTTCAGCTTAATTAAGTTAAGCACGTAGTCGTCTGTAACTGCACCAGCCTCAATTTGTCCAATTAGACTGTTTATTTCCTCTTTTATTCTGTCGTGAAAAGACATTTCTGCTGCTTTCAAATCCAACTATGAGCGATTGTTTCTGACTGGAGTCTAAGCCCCGCCCCAAATTCAGGCGAGCGTTCCTATTGGACAGTGATTAGATTTCATTCTGGCACGAACACAGCTTCGCAGAGACACACAGTGGAATACAATGACGTTCAGTCGATTGCATTTCAAGGTGGCTTCTGGCATGAATTCAGCGTTTCTTTCTTTAAATACAAATCCACACACACTGGAGCTTTTACTTTTCATTATGGCATGTTTTCATCACATCAGTGTTTAAATCAATCTCGTGATCATTACATTTAAAGGAGACATTTATGTCAGAAATACCGTACGGTGAAAAGCAATACCTCGGTGCCGTGATTACATTTCGAGCTGTATTATATTCAATTCTGGCACAAATTCAGCGTTTTGGTTTTTAATGGTACTTCTTGTGTATTGTTTTTCAATAAAGAGATCAATTGCATTGAAATGTAATGTAATAGTGCTTTTGCATTTCATTGTGGCACGTATTCTGCATGTTTGTATGGAAAAGCAATGCATTTTGTGGATTGCATTTCCATTTTTGCCTAGTAGCGATTACATTTCGAATAGGCACGGAATCATCTCCATAATACAGAGGATAGTGTTCTCAAGGAGAATCTTGAGAGGGAAAAGGGAATCTTGTGGATGTAAACAACTTGTCTTCACAAAGGATCAGAGGAGGATGTGACGACTCATTCTACAAACAGGTGTTGCACAGTCATGCAAACTGCAACCCAGTACAGTGCGGACACTCCTACAGTACTGTGTGTGTGTGTGTGTGTGTGAATGCGCAACTCGTCATGAGATTTCTGTTGCACCATGCTAATGGGAGGGGCAGAATTTGATGCGCAAAAAAAAAAAAAAACAAAAACATGAGAATGAGTCTACTGGCCTTCACATCAATTTCATTGCTTAACAAATACAAACAAATAATATTTTTCTCTTGAGTCACTAGAAGACTCCAAATGCTGACATTTACACCGAGGTTGAACATAATAAAAAACAAAATTCCATTTCAAACAAATTCTGTAATAAAAACATTTTTAAAATACAAAAAAAAATATACAAGCAGCATAAATAAGAAAAATGTGTTGTTGTATTTGATTACAGTGTGATTTAATGTGTGTTGAAGTAATATAAAATTCACAGCCACACATTGTCCTAAATGTTTTAGATTCTTGTTATGTTTAAAGGGATTTTATGTCTTATGCTAACTGACTAAAATATAGATATTTCAGAATACAGTGGCATACAGTATTACTGTGAGGATCACAGGCTTCATGACCAACTGATTTCCTACTTCTCATTTTCACTATTTTTTTATTCCAGAGTTATTGTACAGATGTCTGTATGAGTCCTCTCACAGTGAGCCTCTAGCACAGTAATACACAGCAGAGTCTTCTGACTTCACTTGACTCATATGCAGGTAGAAATTCGAGCTGTCCTTAGATGCTGTGAACCTGCCCTGTACTGTCTGGGCTGTGCTCTTATCAGAACTAGAATAATAGTAGATGATCCATTCGAGTCCTTTTCCAGGAGCCTGACGAATCCAGTACATGTTAGTGCTCCCCACACTGAATCCACTGCAGGCACAGGTCAGTTTGTGGGATCCACCTGGATTGACTATTACTGACGTCTCAGACTGTGTGAGGATGACCTGAGAGTGAACACCTAAAAGACAGACAACGAATAATTGTCACGGTGGAGTAAATTTGTAATTAATTTTATCTTTAAATGAGACAGATGAAGGACTCACATGTAACTACCAGCACCAGCAGCACTGTAGATGTGACAAACATGGTTGGTTTAGAGTTGGATGTTTGAATGGAAAACTACCTGGAGATCCTCTTCAAACTTTCTACCTGTTCCTCTAAATATAGGAAAGAGGTTCAAAGAGACATTTGCATAACAAGTCAGTGATGTGACAGATCACAGAGGGAGTGTCAGTAAGGGACTCCCTCTACTGGTGTTACATGAGTGCAGCATGAGTAAAGATGATCTTTAGAATGACTTTATTGTTGGAGATATCCTGAATATTTTCAAATTACATCTGTAAGCAATCATTATTCTGCTGTGATACTAATATTTCATAAATTGATGTCAAAAGTATACAGTGTATAGTGTTGTTAAGGAAAGCTGTACCACGAAAGGGAGTCTTGATGTAAACATCTTGTCAACACAAAAGGTCAGAGGAGGATGTGAAGACTCAATCAACAAACGGGAGTTGCACAGTCAAGCAAACTGCAACCCAGTACAGTGCTGACACTCCTACAGTGCTGTGTGTGTATGTGTGTGTGTGTGTGTGTGTGTGTGTATGTGTGTGTGTGTGTGTGTGTGTGTGTGTGTATGTGTGTGTGTGTGTGTGTGTGTGTGTGTGTGTGTGTATGTGTGTGTGTGTGTGTGTGTGTGTGTGTGTGTGTGTGTGTGTGTGTGTGTATGTGTGTGTGTGTGTGTGTGTGTGTGTGTGTGTGTGTGTGTGTCATCACTGTCTAAAATAAACAAACAGGTATGACTCCAGTGGGCAAAGATAGTCTTGTCAAATTATTACAGATTTCAGTTGCACCATGCTGATAGGAGGGGTATAAATTGATGCAAAATAACAAATTGATGAGCTCTTCCTGTCGGGTGTCAGCAGTTCAGGCTGCTGAATGTGGAGTATTGGTGATGGGAATGTTTTCTTTGGCTGGATCATCTGCTACCTGTGGATGGACAGTAGGTCTTACCTAAGCATTGTGGACAACCAAGTCCATCCTTTCTACGCAGCTGTAAACCAAATCACAAGAGGACGATGCAGCATACCACAAGGATCTAATAGTAACTGATTGGGTCCAGAAACATGAGAATGAGTCTACTGGCCTTCACGTCAATTTCATTGCTTAACAAATACAAATAAATAATATTTTTTTCTTGAGTCACTAGAAGATTCCAAATGCTGACATTTACACTGAGGTTGAACATAATAATAAACTAAATTCCATTTCATATAAATTCTGTAATATATTTTTTATACCATTAAAAAAATACAAGCAGCATAAATATGAAGAATGTGTTGTTGTATTTGATTACAGTGTGATTTAATGTGTGTTGAAGTAATATTAATGTCACGTTGAGGACCCCGGCCCCTCCCTTTTGGGCGTGTGTATACGTAGTCCACGTGCTTTGTCTGCATCAGCGGAACTCTGTGGTGTGTCTCTCCTGTGAATCGTCTCGTAATCACATGGGGCTAATGTGGTTTGTCTATTTAATGTGCGCTCGCGCAGTGTCCTGTGCTCGTCGTTGTCTAAGTCTACACGTTGTGTGTGTGCTTGCTCCGTGTTACTCGTGCGCTATTGCGCAATACTTGTCAATTAAAGGTTACGTTTGCTCCGCAACCCGAGGATTCTGTGTCTTGTCCTTGGCTGCGCCCGAACGTCACAATTAAATTCACAGCCACACATTGTTCTAAAGGATTTAGATTCTTATGATGTTTAAATGGATTTTATGTCTTATGCTAACTGAATAAAATATAGATATTTCAGAATACAGTGGCATGCTACAGAATTACTGTGAGGATCACAGGCTTGATAACCAACTGTTTACCTACTTCTCATTTTCACTATTTTTTTATTCCAGAGTTATTGTACAGATGTCTGTATGAGTCCTCTCACAGTGGCTGTCTAGCACAGTAATACACAGCTGTGTCTTCTGGCTTCAGTTGACTCATATGAAGGTAGAAATTCGAGCTGTCCTTAGATGCTGTGAACCTGCCCTGTACAGTCTGGACTGTGTTCTTGTCAGAGCTAGAATAATAGTAGATGATCCATTCCAGTCCTTTCCCAGGAGCCTGACGGATCCAGTGCATGGTATAGCTGCCCAGGTTGAATCCACTGCAGGTGCAGGTCAGTTTGTGGGATCCACCTGGAGTGACTATTACTGACGTCTCAGACTGGGTGAGGACGACCTGGGACTGAACACCTGAACAGAGACACAAAGGAAATATTCTTTCAATGTTTTAAAATTATTGTTATGATTTGAAGTGGTTCATCACAGAAAGAGACACAAGACTCACATGTTGGAATTAGCAGTATCAGCACCAGTGTAGATGTGAGGAACATGGCTTGGTTAGAACTGGAGCTCATTAGAGTTGTTAGACACCTGAAGGTCATCTACAGCCTTTCATCATGTTCCTCTAAATATAGAGAAGGGCTTCAATGAGAACTTTGCATAACAAGCCAATCACATGAGAGATGCTGTGTGGCTAATGTGGGTACATTAGACATGTTTGTATTCTGGCACAGGGCTGCACACTACTGTACTGTAAGGGCAACATGAATTAATATTTCCACAGTCTCACCAGCACTAATCTTCATCTGTATTTGTCTGATGTGTTTGTATGCCTAAGTTTATGTTGGCCATAAAAATATTATATTAAGATTTTAGAAACTCAAATTCTATCATTATAGTAGAATACATACATAATTAATTTCAGACTGCCCACGAGTGCCCATAAATATGTGTGTGTGTGTGTGTGTGTGTGTGTGTGTGTGTGTGTGTGTGTGCTGACCATTAAACGTAAAGGGGAAAATATGCTTAAACTTAAAAAAAAAATTAAAAAGCCAAAATTTCACTAAAAACAGCTGGGGCGTATCCTTCTGACCAGACCACGTCGACCAAGGGACCTCCACCTACACCTACACCTACACCTGCTTTTCCTGGACTGCTACCCCTGCTGAATGCAGGGATGAAGCACCCTGGGTAGTGGGGGGGTCTGTCATGGTGCTGCCCCTGACTCCTCCCTTTGGGTGTACAGTATTTGTGTGTGTTTATGTCCATCTGTGTCCGCATGTAGTTTAAGTGTGTGTGTTGCACTTGTGTCTTGTTTAGCATCATGTATTTATATTTATCAATTGTGAATTTTTTCCTCCGCATTTACCCATCTGTGCAATTAGAACACACACACAAACACACACTAGTGATTACTAGGGGGCTGTGGTGCACACGTGCCCAGAGCGGTGGGCAGCCGTAGGACCTCTGGAGGTGGAAAGGGGAACTGCAGGTGTTCACAGTATCATAGCATTAAAGACGGCTATAGCCTCTTCAACTCGGCACCTTGCTTCCTTTCTCTCACTTCACAACGTGAGAAACGTGACAGGAATATAAAACCCCTGGCTAGATATGAGGGTAATTCCAGGATTTTGGTACATTTCCTGTCCCACCACTTAAATTTCAAATGTACATATCCAAAATATCTAAATGACTATTTTTTTTAAAACATTGTACTTGTTATAAGACAAACTGTAAAATTTGGTGGAAAAATAAGCACCTTAGATATTATTCAAAAGACCGAATACCTTTGAACCACCTCAGAAAATGGCCATTTTCTCTTGTCCCACACATTGGGTGACCAACTCCTTTGCCAAATTTAACAATTAAAATAAGTTCTAAATAAATTACTTCCTATTGTATATTGTTGAAATGCATCTCCTTTATTTATGAAAACAACTTCTTTGGTCTACATTGTATTGCATGTCACAGTTTTTACACTATTAAGTTGTGTCCCACAACATGCGCTCAGCCCTGTTACCATAAGGAATTTTATCTGGCAGAGAAAGGGTTAAAAATATTTGTGTACTGGCACAAAGGAATTTGCATCACAAGGACATTTCCTGCCCACATGGCAAGAAAAATGGTAAGTGCTCTAACAATTTTCAAGGTTTTTTTCCAAATATGTTTGTCCAAGTTGTGTGTGTCACTCAGTGAATGCAACCCTGTTCCTCATATTGTAAGACTAATATTGAGTAGAGTCAAAATTTACTTTATATACTTAAATAACCATATTTGTCCTTGATCTTGTATACATAGCTAAATTTTACAGTGAGCATCTGTTCCTGGGGTAGACCACAACTTAGTCTAAATTTGCAACCCTGTTACTGCATACCAATTTACTGCACACCAATCTAATAAAGAAAAAACTGCTTCCATATCTGAGATTGACGAATCAAACTTTTTGATTGTCTATAACCTGTAGATAATAAATATATGATTTAAAATGATCAAATTGAAGATCAAATTTTCAGAAGTGACCACCCCTGAAATGTACCAAAATCCTGGAATGACCCATGAAACCCTAGTCAAACTGAACTTGATTTAACAGTGAGGACTAATTTCTTCTGATTTTTAATAAGGCACTGATTTTTTTTATATCTACTCCTAGGAAAACATTATTGTATGCGCAACTGTTCATTTGTGCATTGATTTAGGTTTCATTGAACCTTTGATTTGGGTTAAAAATATTCACTTTAATTTTCAAACTGAACTTACAGAGGACAGAGCTCAGTGATTACAAGATTACTATACCATGGATTATCTAAAGGAAGCTGTCACCCTGTGGTTTATACACACCATAACACATGAGTAATTTGATCTACTTCAGATGAATTCTTAACTATTTTATACAGCCCATTTTGCTTCATTAAGATCTTAATTAAGAGCTAAGAAACGAATGGGTATGTAGTTAATGGTAATTTACTGTTTGCCTTTTTATTTTAACAGACTTTAACTGTAATAGTGTTTTTTCTTCAGGATTTGTTTTTGAACAGAGCTGTAACTGAATTATTTCACTGTGGTTCACGAGCACAGTAATACACAGCTGTGTCTTCAGTCTGCAGATTCTGCCCTTGTAAGTTAATGGTGCTGCTGGAAGAATCTCTGGAAACTTGAAACCTGCTTTTCAGTTTATCACTATAGTAGGTGTTACCACTACCACATATCTCTCCAACCCACTCCAGAGCTTTTCCTGCAGGCTGCCGGATCCAGTTTGTGCAGTAGCTGCTATCAGTGACTGAATACCCAGACACTTTACAGGTGAGTGTCATTGAGTGTCCAGGACTGACAACCATGGATCCAGGCTGTGTTAACTCGATGCTGTTAATACCTGGTAAAAATGTAATTATTTTAATATTTTCAAGGCAAATGTCTATTTAAAGTGAGCATGTAATAAAGACTCATTACATGTAGTAATCTAATAACAAATAATCTATTCATGTAAAGACTGGTAGAGACTCACAGCTTACAGTGGCCATCAGCAACAGCAGGAGTGTATGGAGCATGATGTGTGTGGACGCTGAACAAGTAGACGCTGTCTTCACCTCCAACTGCTTCATTAAGGGGGAAACAGCAGGTAATTTGCATTGAGAATCACCTGATACAAATCTGCTGCTCTCTGGAGGTCTTGAGAATGCATTTAGTCATGTAAGTTTTTAACTTGTAAATATTTTTATTTTGTCGAAAGAACATAAAACCTGAGCAGACATTTTTACGACATGTTCTGCTGTTCTGTGTTCTTCTAAATGCACTAAATGCAATGTCTAGATGACAATCTGTATTTTCTATTTTAAGAGTGTGACGGTGGCGCTAGAGAGACGGACGAGACACGAGTCCGGTTGTTCACACACAGTCACTTTAATATAACAACAAGTATTGCGCAATCAGCGCACGATAAACACTCACACACAGCACACAACGTGTAGACTGTAGACAACGACGAGCACAGGACACTGCGCGAGCGCACATTAAATAGACAAACCACATTAGCCCCACGTGATCACGAGACGATTCACAGGTGAGACTTATTAATCACACAACAAAACCCTACCCACGTATATACACTGACGCAGACAAAGCACGTGGACTACGTTGACACACGCCCAAAAGGGAGGGGCCGGGGTCCTCAACGTGACAGACGCCCCCTCCAAGGGCACTACCCGTCCCGGGGTGCCAACAGGACCGAGTGCCCCGAACCCACGACGATGGGCGGATCCGACACGCTCAGTCCTGCGTCTGGGAGGTGACTGCCCTCGGGGAAGCGTCCGCCACGGACCGCCTAGAACACCCTCCCTGGGAAGACGGGGGAAAAGACGGAAGACACATTAAACGGAATATATGTCGCTGTCCGTGCACTCGGAAACACCCGAGTGCACGGACAGAGGACGATCGTCCTCCTCATACCCCTCCTCCTCCTCTCCGTAGTCAGTGGGGTGAACAGAGCGCTCAGACGGCGGGTAGTCCTCGTCGTCGTCCTCCTCCCCCTCCTCTACGACGGAAGAGGGACCTACGGGCGGAGCGAGGTAGTCCTCTTCCTCTGACTCCTCCTCTTCCTCCCCCCCGTAGTCTATCGTGGACGCGTCGTCCAACGAGGGAGCGTAGGCCTCCTCCCCCTCCCCACCGTAGTCTACGGTGGAGGCATCGCACAGGGACGGAGGGTATGACTCCTCCTCTTCGTCCTGCTCCTCCTCCTCGGAGTCCCCCTCCCCAAACTCCGCCTCCGGGGTCGAGTCAGCGACGCAGATCTCACCGGGATCTCTCTCCGTCGGCGCGAGGGCGCGGGATGGAGGGGAGTGTCGCTCCCTCCAAATCCTGACCGCTCCCTGGCGGAAGAGCTCCGCCAACTCGGGGTCTCTGTCCTCAACTTTCTGGGCTGAGGTCAGCTGGAGGGCGCATACCGGGTCCGACAGTAGTTGATCGCGAGTCGGCGGGGTTATGCGGCGCGGGGGAGAAGAGGAAGAGCGGTGATGCCTCTTGCTGGAGCGTAACGCCTTCTTAGGCCGGGTAGCGTACCCTGGCATCTTCGGGTGTCTCAAGTCGGCTCGTCGTTCTGTGACGGTGGCGCCAGAGAGACGGACGAGACACGAGTCCGGTTGTTCACACACAGTCACTTTAATATAACAACAAGTATTGCGCAATCAGCGCACGATAAACACTCACACACAGCACACAACGTGCAGACTGTAGACAACGACGAGCACAGGACACTGCGCGAGCGCACATTAAATAGACAAACCACATTAGCCCCACGTGATCACAAGACGATTCACAGGTGAGACTTATTAATCACACAACAAAACCCTACCCACATATATACACTGACGCAGACAAAGCACGTGGACTACGTTGACACACGCCCAAAAGGGAGGGGCCGGGGTCCTCAACGTGACAAATAGAATAGAAATAAAATAGAAATATATATATAATAATAAATAGAACTTACAATAGTTTGTTAAATTGTTTACTTTATACTGAAAGTTTAGAATTTTCTGTTTTTCACTATAGCATGAAGCTGAAAACAGTTTTCCATAAACATTTTTGTAAATTTTACAAAATATTTGCAACGTAATAATAATTTAGTCACATTTTTTTTAACTATATGTAGTACACATTGATTCTGTGAACCTCCCTACTACAGATGAACATGTCAAACTTGGCAAGTGTGACGGTACTGCGGGCCCCCTACTGGTCGCCTCTGTCTACAGCAGCAGTTGTCTTGTTGTTGTGTTGTGTTCGTCCCTCAGGTGGGCGGAGCCCGTGATCCGTCTCACCTGAGGGTCGTTTATTCGTCTATATATGTCTTGTCTTTGTACCAGTTGACCGCTGGTCATTATATCCTTAATTTGTATCGCGGGTAATTAATTTGTATCATGGGTCTTTGGTTTGTGCACTTTATTCATTTAAAGCTCCTTTTCCCCTGAGACTTTGCGTGATCGCTTCCATTTTATTTTGCACTCCCTGCCCGTCACAGCAAGATTGCTACTGGGCATTTTTTTTTGCATTTCTGATCACATAATGATCTTTGGACAGTGAATCTTTCTCATTTATGCTCCCATCATAATAAATGATGTTGATCCACTCCAAAGTTTTTCCTGCAGGTTGTCGAATCCAGCCTGTTCCATGGTGACTGCTGCTGTCAGTGATAGAAGCTCCAGTCACTCTACAGGTGATGGTTAAAGAATCTCCTGGTTTTACAGCTACTGAGTCTGACTGGATGAGTTCAGTAGCACAGAACACATCTGTAGAAAGACAGAAGACAAGGTTCATATGGTTAATCTGGGGGTTCAGATGAACTACGAACCCTTGAGTTCAAACACTCACAGGAGACAGCAGCCAACAGCAGCAGTGGAGCTGAAACAAACATGTTTTCAGTTGAAGCAGGACTGAAGGGAGCTGTTCTCCTCTACAGGCACATCAGAGATGGTCAGGACATTGTGATCCTACTATTATTATGATTAGATGGGGATTTGCATATATTTGCATTGTGGGATAGACGTTCTGTGCTACTATTAAACAGATGCTATAATACACAGCAGACTTGCTCAACTTATACAAAATATATTAGATATATATTAGCTATATTAGCTGTATTAGTAAATGCTTATTTGTACCTTGGGCTCTTTAATGGGTTGCCGAAGATTATTTCCATTCCGTGAGTTTGATTGATTAGTATGTTCTGATCTTTATTAGGAGAACTGATCTCCTATCAGTTATGGTATGTTTAGGATTTTCATGAAACTACACAGTCCCCCCATCCTGACTAAACTGCAGTGCTACAACTGTGGAAATCAGAACTGTTATTTTTATGACAAAAAGAGAACAAAAGAACAATATAATGAATTCAAGTGTAAGGTGTGAGTTCATTCTTTACTTCATAATTGAAAATGTATGTGTCTTGATAGTTAAATCTTGACAAAGTTTTAATATGTACAGGACTTTAATCATGCCAACCTTAAGTCTGTCCTGCCAAAATTCCACAAATATATCCATTTTCCCACACGAGAGAGGAACATCTTAGACCAGGTCTACTGCAATATTCCTCATGCCTACAGAGCCAGACCCCGGCCACATCTTGGCCTCTCGGATCATGTGTCCCTGTCCCTAACACCAGCATACAAACCACTAATCTGCAGACAAAAACCAACCATAAAGACAGTTAAAGTATGGACTGAAGAAGCCACTTCAGCCCTGCAGGACTGCTTTGAGGTCACAGACTGGGAAGTTTTTGCTGCTGGGTCAGACTTAAATGACCACACATCATCTGTACTGGACTATGTTAATTTCTGTGCTGAGAATGTGACAAAGACCATCACATTCAAAGTGTTTCCAAACCAGAAACCATGGTTCAACGGAGAACTGAGGATGCTGCTCAAAGCCAAAAACACTGCGTTTAGACAGGGGGATCAACTGGCCTACAAGGAAGCAAGGTCCAACCTGAATAGAGGCATCGTAATGGCCAAGCGCAAACACCAACTGCGCATTCAGGAGCACTTCAACCAGAACGATACCAGAAGTGTGTGGAGAGGTATCAAATCTCTCACAGGATACAGAGACTCGCCCACAACTGCCACAGCCGATACCCATCCAGACACACTAAACCAGTTCTTTGCCCGTTTTGACCTCACAAACATAAACCAGGACACCTCCTCCACCCAGTCTAGGAGGACAGACGAGGACATCACCATCCAGCTACACCCAAACCAGGTACGGTCTGCTTTATGGAAGATAAACACCAGGAAAGCTACTGGCCCAGACGGTGTTGCTGGTCGCATTCTTAAGACCTGCGCAGATCAGCTAGCAGAAGTCTTCACCACAATCTTCAACCTATCACTGCAACAATCCATAGTTCCCACCTGCCTCAAGTCAGCCACTATCATTCCTGTGGCAAAGAAAAACACCGTGAGCTGCTTAAATGACTTCCGCCCAGTCGCTTTAACTCCCATCATCTCCAAATGCTTTGAGCGACTTCTCATCCCTCACATCAGATCTGTTATCCCAGCCAACCTGGACCAACATCAGTTCGCATATAGGCCAAACAGGTCAACAGAGGATGCTGTGATCACAGCTATCCATACAGCCCTCACACACCTAGAAAACAAAAACTCATATGTAAGGCTGTTGTTTGTAGACTTCAGCTCCGCCTTTAATACGGTTATCCCCCATAAACTTACAAAAAAACTGAAAAGTCTGGGCCTGAGTGCTTCGCTGTGTTCATGGATACTGGACTTCCTGAGCAACAGACCCCAAACTGTCAGGATGGAAGAACACACATCCTCAACCATCATCCTGAATACAGGCACACCACAGGGATGCGTTCTCAGCCCCTTCCTCTATTCTCTTTTCACACATGACTGCTCCCCCATTCACTCCTCCAACTCCATCATAAAGTTTGCTGATGACACCACCATAGTAGGACTGATCTTGGATAACAATGAGTCAGCCTACAGAGAGGAGGTCCAGCATCTGACAGCATGGTGCAACAAAAATAATCTGGACCTGAATCCAACAAAGACCAAGGAGATGGTCATAGATTTCAGAAGATCCACACGCATCGAGACAACACCTCTCTACCTCAACGGAGCAGAGGTGGAGAGAGTGGAGAGCTTTAAGTTTCTGGGGGTGCACATCTCTGCAGACCTCACCTGGGCTACCAACCAGACACCTAGTGGGAAAAGCACAACAGAGACTGTACTTTCTCAGGAAGCTTCAACAAGCGCACCTCCCTTTACAGCTGCGGATCAATTTCTACAAGGCCACCATTGAAAGCCTCCTGACATACTGCTGCACAGTTTGGTACACCAGCTGCACATCACAGGACAAGAAAGACATGCAGCGAGTGGTCAAAGAGGCAGAAAAGATCTTGGGCACCTCACTCAACCCCCTCAGTGACCTTTACAGGTGCCGACTGCAGAAAAAAGCCATCTGCATCTCAAAAGACTCCAGTCACCCCGGACATTCCTTGTTCTCCGTCCTCCCCTCCAAGAAAAGGTTTAGACAATTAAAAACAAAAACAAACAGACTGAGACACAGTTTCTACCCCCAGGCTGTTAAAGCCATCAATCCCCTGCAATAAACAAAGACTCATTCACTGCTGACCAAAGATGCACCCCCCCCCCCCCAAGAGCACATATCACTTTATAAATAATTCAAAATGTAAATGTACATATGTATATTTTATCTATTTTAGTGTTTACTTGCTAACTTATTTGTATTTTGTAAGTTTTTGTAAACTGCTGCCTTGGAAAGAGGATGCCAACCCAATTTCACTGCTGCAACACTGTTCCTAACTTTGTTTCCTCAGCGACAATAAAAGACTATTCTATTCTATTCTATATGTCAAATTTCAGAACATTTCAAGTCACAGGAGTTTTGCGCAACTTAACATGGAAAAGAGAGTCATATTTTACTGACTGAGATTACTAAACGTTCATCTACACTGTAAATGGATGAGGAGTTTTTGTACAGCTTTCTCTCTGCTCTCTCTCACAGTGAGTCTCTAGCACAGTAATACACAGCAGAGTCTTCTGACTTCACTTGACTCATATGCAGGTAGAAATTCGAGCTGTCCTTAGATGCTGTGAACCTGCCCTGTACTGTCTGGGCTGTGCTCTTGTAAGAATCAGAGTGATAGTAAATTATCCATTCGAGCCCTTTTCCAGGAGCCTGACGGATCCAGTGCATGTTAGTGCCCCCCACACTGAATCCACTGCAGGCACAGGTCAGTTTGTGGGATCCACCTGGAGTGACTATTACTGACGTCTCAGACTGTGTGAGGATGACCTGAGAGTGAACACCTAAACAGACAGACAGAATTCATAATCAATTTTATCTTTAGATGCAGTTTATTACTGCAACAGATGAAACACTCACATGTAACAGCCAGCACCAGCAGCACTGTAGATGTGACAAACATGGTTAGTTTAGAGTTGGATGTTTGAATGGAAAACTACCTGGAGATCCTCTTCAAACTTTCTACCTGTTCCTCTAAATATAGAAAAGAGGTTCAATAAGAAATTTGCATAACAAGTCATTGACATGACCCGTCACAGCAGGGATGTTGAGTATATTTCGGTGAGGGGCGCACCCTAGTGGTGGTATATGAGTGCAGCATGAGTAAAGATCACATTTAGAATGGTTAGTTTTACGGCTGGAGATATCCTGAATATTATCAACTCATAAAACTGAAAGGAAAAGTTATTCTGCTGTGATACTAATATTTCATAAATTGGATATATACTAAGATACCAAGATCCTGCCCTTTGTTGCATGAGCTGTGTGTCTGTAAAAACCCTCAGTGATAATTTATGTCTGTAAAAATATAAGTAATAGTTGACCTATTGTCCTTCCTACTGCTACTAACAGCTCAGACTGTGTGAGGACAGTCTGGTTCAGGACTCCTAAACAAACATCACAGATCAAGTTCTCACTGAAGAAATTAAAGTCTGTCCACAGTATCAGTGTAAAGGTGAGGACCATGATTTTTGTAGAATAGAGAAGAAACATTATAGAACTGCATCCACAAGCATGTATTGGATAAATGATGGACTTGTGTCACAAACAAACTTGAATGAGACCTTGCAGGATATGGACAGACTCTGGCCTGGAGACACTGTCATGTGAGCAGGCTGAGTAAGTTCTTCAGTTCTTCATACAAGGTAAGAAAGACAGGTCTTGTAGAGGGGCTCATCTACACAGCAAGATGTATGTTTGAGAACAATTGTAGGCAGCCATTGTTTACAAAAACACAAAGTACACAGTGTTTACATAAATACATCCTCACAAAGTCTCTCACTTTTTCACGTTTGTTCATTTCTTTAATGAAAGGAGACATTCCTGGATCTTCTGGGTTTCTGCATCCCATTAACTGGCCTAACCCAACATTTTTATTACCAATGTAATACTGTAACTTTAAAATATACTTCAGTTGCTCCAAATGTTCGTCATCAGTACAGCAGCACACACCTAGAAATTAAAGTTTGGGTTGTAGGATAGATTCTGATGTAATGAAAAAGCATCATATGAGTGATGAATATACCAGTGGTCAACTGGAAACGGCAATCCGTGACAATAGTAAGTACAAGCAAGGAGAAAAGATGACATAGTTTTTACACTGGACAGTTTTTACACTGGTTATTATCTTGTGCCCCTGTGCCAGTGGGCTCAGACCAACCCCCTTATCTCACCAGCCCAAGTGGCACAAATGGTTTGTGTGACTCTCACTTTCTCTGCCTTATGGACATCTGCCTTCACTGTTGCTCTGGTCTTCTTCTCTTCTCCTGCTCATTTACTGACTACTCTCTCATTTCTGTCATGAGGGCATTTTTGTGTAATATTTTACATTTCATGTTAACTACATTAATGCTTATGTGTTAAACGTGTGAAATAATTATTTTGTCTTGTAAAAGTACATGTGAATTACAACCTTGTTTTTTCATCCTTGGATCATGCTAGGTAGATCAAGCTTGTAAATCACTGGTTATATTTCATCCTTTACAGACCTGCTGCATGTGTGGACTGCTGTGTCTCATGAATGAGGCTTTTAAAGAGTTGGTGATGTTTGTTATAATAGTCCACAGGTGGCAGGGGTGTGGCCAGTGGAGGTCAGAGTGTGGGCCTTGTGCCTTATGACATATGCATGTGGGTGGATTTTTGTACAGGCTTCTTGGCACTTTGTGCTGTTGTGCACAGTAATAGACAGCTGCTTCCTCCGTCTCAAAGTTTTGGCCATGTAAGATCACAGAGTTGTGATCCTACTATTATTATTATTAGATGGGGATTTGCATATTGTCACGTAGGGCCACGCCCCCCTCTCTAGCTGTCACTTCGGTTCCCTGCTCATCAAGTCTGTGTTGTTCCCTGCTTGCCTGTTACCATGGTTTCCCTCTGTCTGCCACGCCCACGTCATCAGTGTCTCCACCTGTGTCTAGTTTAGTTCTGTGTATTTAAACCCCTTTGTATGTCTCCTCCGTGTCTGTGATTGTGTTCTTGTAGGTATTCCAGTGTGTTCCTTATTCTGTGTTCCCAGTTCTGTGAGTACTTCTCGTTTTCACTGCCCAGTCACTCTGTGTTTTCTGTTTCCTGGTTGTTTTGTTTGTTCTGCGTTCTACCCGTATTTTGTTTAAAGTTTTCATTCGGTGTCTTAGTGCCTTGTTTAGTTCCTTGCGTCAGAATGCTTCTGTATTTGTCACACACGGATGGCTCGCTGTAACGAATAGAGGGGCGGGTGTGACGCAAATGCAGATATCAAATGATTTATTACATAAACGGAACCAAAACACACAACGCAGGAGAGATGACAAATGAAACGGTAAGTAGGAAAGGGAAACATGATAACTAAACGGCTGACAGAACGACAAGGAAACGGAACCAACATGAACTGGGGAGAAAACCATAAACGCTAAACTAATACCGGGATGGCAACAATGACGTGGGGAACACATACACAAAATACTGTAAGACAGGACATGAAACTAAGGTGGACTATATGAGCATAAGGCTCAGAGTAACAACGGGAATAGCGGCAACACAAGAACAAAACCGTAGGGCTACCAACAACAACTACTTATGACATACACAATCTAGAATTAACAAGGCAACAAAACCGAGGGAAACGACGGAACTAGAGGGCAAACACCAAGGAGGCTAAAAGCAGATACAATAACAACTAGGACATTCATGAACAGAGAAACACGAAGGGTGAAGGCAAGGAGAGAGATAGCAAGGAGTACTCACGAAACAAACACACAAGGACCGACACGGAAGTAAAACACCACGGGGAATATATACACAGCGACGGGACGGTGAAACGAGACTCAGGTGTGTGCACTAACGATAAGGGCGTGATAGACAGAGGGAGGAACGAATGGGAGCGGGGAGCTAGGCGGGACCAGGGAGGAGGGAGGGGCTGGACGTGACACTCGCCCGTTATGACCCCTGCCTGTTTGAACGACCTTGATTATGGAATTCTCCTTAATAAATCTCGCTCTCCTCAGCGTTTGTGTCCGCCTCCTAGCTCTGCTGCGTACAAAGCGTTACACATATATTTGCATTCTTGGATAGGTGCTCTGTGCTACAATTAAACAGATGCTATAATACACAGCAGACTTGCTCAAATTATACAATATATATTAATGTATATTAGCTATATTAGTAAATGTTTTTGTACCTTGGGCTCTCTAATGGGTTGCCGAAGATTATTTCCATTTCGTGAGTTTGATTGATTAGTATGTTGTGGTTAGGTGACGATCCAACTTGTAAGCTATGTGCAGGAAGTGGTACATTGAAGCACATCCTGTCAGCATGCAAGGTGAGTTTATACATGGAGGCATAATCAGGTACTTAAATCATTGGCAGGTGCACTTGATAAGAAGCGGTTGGAAGTTAATGGCATGCCAGTTGCTAGTTCCAATAGAGTAATTAGGTTTGTGTGTGAGGGGCAGCGTAGCAAGGAGCCGGCACAGTCTTCAAAAGTTGGCGATAAGTGGGCTGATGCAAGAGATTGGAAATTGTTGGTTGATGTAGGCTGTAAATTGCAGGTCCCAGAGTGTATTGTAGTCACAAACTTGAAGCCAGATGTTGTGTTGTATTCTGAAAGTAAGCGGATAGTGTATTTCATAGAGCTAACTGTTCCATTTGAAGACGAAGTTGATGCAGCATATGAAAGGAAAAGGTTGAAGTATGCAGATTTGGTGGTTGAGGTAAGAGAGCGGGGCTGGCAAGCACATATTAGACCTGTAGAGGTAGGGGCTAGGGCAGGGGTGGCCAACCCGTGGCTCGCGAGCCGCATGCGGCTCTTTGCCTGGTTTCATGCGGCTCCTCAGCCGGTCCGCGGGCTCACTTGCACAAAAGGGGCGACACACTGCTACATTTTTGTGGTGCGCGGTTAGTTTACAAGCCTAGCGAGCCGCTAATACTTTTAAAACCGGCGTAGTGGAAAACACGCATTTGACTGTCTTCTAGAAATTTACACCCCCCCGGTCAACAGATTACACTCGCCCATGTGCGATGTGGCTCTTTCCCGTAACACAGTAAGAAAAGTGGCTCTTGGTCTATGATGGGTTGGCCACCCCTGGGCTAGGGGTTTCGTGGCGAAGTCTGCCACAAGACTGCTGGCTGAGTTTGAATTTAGAGGCTGTGTGATGAGAGCAGTGGTAAAGGAGTTGTAAGTAAGTAAGTAAGTTTATTTTTATAGAGCACTTTTCACAGACACAGTCCCAAAACGCTGTACATCAATAAAATGTAATAATAAAACAAGTTCATAAGAGCAGGGCAGGTGAAGATAAGCAGGGTTGCCAACTTTTGATGTTCGCTTGGAGTGAGATTTTAACCTGGAGCCAGTGGCGAGTGTATTTTGTTGAGCGGGGGGGGCGAACGAAAGTTGTTTAAGGGGGGGGGGGACGTAAAATGGACACAGATTCAGTGTTATGTTGCCGGTGGATGGCGCCAGAGCTAGTAACATATTGAATCATATATGTGGATCTGAGATAAATAAACTGGATATTTTTTGAGAGTTGGCAACCCTGAGATAAGACCAGCTAATAACATTCAATGTAAAAGAACACTAGCCAAAGGCCTGTTTAAAAAGAAAAGTTTTGAGCTCTCTTTTGAACACATCAACAGTGTCTGCCAACCGAAGGTGCAGTGGGAGGCTGTTCCAGAGCCTGGGAGCCGCGGGTTGAAAGGCTCTGTCCCCCTTGGTCTTAAGTCGAGTCAACAGCTAGTAAATTTTGATCTTGTGAGCGGAGACATCGGGATGGTGCATGTTTAGTGAGGAGTTGTGTTATATAACCAGGGGTCAGACCAGCTAATGCTCTATATGTAAATACAAGAATTTTGAATTCAATTCTGAAATTCACAGGGAGCCAATGCAAGGAAAAAAGGATCGGGGTTATATGAGCTCGTTTGCTGGTGCGCGTTAGTAATCTGTCTGCTGCATTTTGTATTGTTTGGAGGCGGGAGATGGAAGATTTATCCAAGCCATATAGCAGAGCATTGCAATAGTCCAGGCGTGATGATATGAGGGCATGTATAATTTTTTCCAGGTCAACTCTGGAAACCATGTGGCGTATTTTGGAAATGTTCTTTAGGTGGAAAAAGCAGGAGCGTGACATATATTTAATGTGTGTGTCAAAGCTCAGTGATGGATCAAATATTACGCCCAGATTTCGGATGTTAGGTTTGTTTATTGGACAGTAAGTGGCAAGCATCTGACTGATTTTTGGACGCAAATCAGGAGGTGCAATAATCATAGACTCAGTCTTGTCCACGTTTAGAACAAGACAGTTACTAGATAGCCACTCACTGATCCGGGATAAGCACTGGAGGAGGGTAGACAACCTGCACAGCTGATGGGGCTTAAAAGACATATACAACTGGATATCATCCGCATATAAGTGGTAGGAAACTATTTTAAAAGATTGGATAATGCCAGCTAGTGGAAACATGTAAAACGCAAATAAAAGAGGCCCCAGCACTGATCCCTGAGGTACCCCACACCTTAATGAAGCAGTGTTAGAGCGGAACCTGCTAGAACAAATTGAAAAGGTTCTATCATTTAAATACGAGGCAAACCAGTCTAGCGCTGTGCCAGAGATACCAGCCACAACCTTAAGCCTATCCAGCAAGATGCGATGATCAATGGTATCAAAGGCTGCGCTAAGATCAAGCAAAATGATGACTGTGCAGTTTCCTGCATCAGAAGCCATTAGGACATCATTATAAACTTTCAGGAGTGCGGATTCGGTGGAGTGGTGTTTACGGAAACCCGACTGAAATGGATCCAAGATGTGTAAGTCAGATAAAATGGTTCTTAGTTGGGTTTCTACTATTTTTTCCATCAATTTACTAATGAATGACAATTTAGAGATCGGTCTGTAGTTATTAATGCAGGTGGTATCAAGGTTTGGTTTCTTCAGGAGGGGGGTTACAACAGCATGTTTTAAACACAATGGAACGTGTCCTTGATTCAGTGAGCTATTTATTATTGATAATAGCGAAGGTCCTATAGTTGAGAGGGTACCAGTCAGGACAGAGTGTGGTAAAAGTTCCTGAGGGTAAGAGGAGGGTTTCATCTTCCTAATTACATTAACTAACTCATTCAGTGTAACGGGGGAGAAAGAGTTAAAAGATTCAGAACATAGGGGACCCTGTGCTAGAGGAGGCACATTTTGTGAGGTATTTGATCTCAGGTTAATTATCTTGTTACTAAAATGATTTTAAAGTCTATTACAGTCATCATCAGAGTGTATCATAGCTGGCTGAGGTTGGAGAGTGGTGATCCTATTAATAGTGTCAAATAAAACCTTAGGATTGTTTTTGCCTTGAATAATCAGATTTCCAAAGTAGGTTGACCTTGCTTTTTTCACCGACTCGTTGTACAATCGAAGGGACTCTTTTAACATTCATGGTGAACCAACAATCCTGTTGATTTCCACAGACGCTCTGCTTTTCGACAGGAGCGCCGGAGGTCTCGGGTCTGGCCATTCAACCAGGGTGTGAAAGAATTAGTAGAGTTCTTCGATTTTACAGGAGCTATCTGGTCAAGAATAGACTGGCAGTGTTCGTTGAATGAGTTGACCAGATGTTCAACATTTAAATTGGGATGCGGTGAAAAATTAAAACCAGCGGTAGCTGAGAGATCTTGTCAGTGGGTGTGGCTAAGAAGGGCTGAGGTTAGGTGGGGTAAGGATAGTACTTGAAGAGAGAAAATGTTTGGTGTGTGTGATATTGAGATATGGGTAGGATTGTCACTTGGCTTTTCCGACAGCTGTCGGGTAGCAGGGTTGTTGGTAAATTTTGTGATGGGCTTGGAGGGGGGTGGGTCTGGGACGCCAGACTCCACTGATGAGTCTTCTGGAGGTGTTGGGGGCTCAATTCATCGAAACACCAACGAAGGGAGGTGCCTTCCTGATGACCCCAAGGAAAAGCTTGCAAGATATTGTGTGTGTCCTTGTCACTTTGTTTTGAAAGTAAGTCCAGGTTTGTGTGGTGGTCTGAGTACTTGGCAGTTGAGGCAATGGACCATGAACATAGTGCGCTGTGTTTCTGGATCCTTGTCGAGCCAGTACCAGATTGTAGCTGCTGCTGTGTTCTGTTCAAGTAACTAGTGTGGGCATAGGGTGTGTGAAATCTATCTTGTCTTCTTAGTATTGGATAAGTATTATTAGATCATAGTTGTTGGTTGGTTAATACATCCTAGCCAAACCTGTTGCATGACTCCGGATGTTAGGTGCAGGATTTATCATCGTCCTGTATTATGTTACTTGTTCTGCTCTTTATTAGGAGAACTGATCTCCTATCAGTTATGATATGTTTAGGATTTTCATGAAACTACACAGTCCCCCCATCCTGACTAAACTGCAGTGCTACAACTGTGGAAATCAGAACTGTTATTTTTATTACAAAAAGAGAACAAAAGAACAATAAAATGAATTCAAGTGTAAGGTGTGAGTTCATTCTTTATAATTGAAAATGTATGTGTCTTGATAGTTAAATCTTGACAAAGTGAGATTAATATTTAAAATTTCACAACATTTCAAGTCACGGGAGTTTTGCGCATCTTAACACTGAAAAGAGTGATATTTTACTGACTGAGATTACTAAACTTTCATCTACACTGTAAATGGATGAGGAGTTTTTGAACAGCTTTCTCTCTGCTCTCTCTCACAGTGAGTCTCTAGCACAGTAATACACAGCAGAGTCTTCTGACTTCACTTGACTCATATGCAGGTAGAAATTTGAGCTGTCCTTAGATGCTGTGAACCTGCCCTGTACTGTCTGGGCTGTGCTCTTATAAGAATCAGAGTGATAACCAATGATCCATTCAAGTCCTTTTCCAGGAGCCTGACGGATCCAGTGCATCCAAGTGCCGGCAAAATCAAATCCACTGCAGGCACAGGTCAGTTTGTGGGATCCACCTGGAGTGACAATTACTGACGTCTCAGACTGTGTGAGGATTACCTGAGAGTGAACACCTAAACAGACAGACAGAATTCATAATCAATTTTATCTTTAGATGTAGTTCATCACTGCAACAGATAAAACACTCACATGTAACAACCAGCACCAACAGCACTGTAGATGTAACAAACATGGTTGGTTTAGAGTTGGATGTTTGAATGGAAAACTACCTGGAGATCCTCTTCAAACCTCTAAATATAGGAAAGAGGTTCAATGAGAAATTTGCATAACAAGTCATTGACATGACCCGTCACAGCAGGGATGTTGGGTATATTTCAGTGAGGGGCGCACCCTAGTGGTGGTATATGAGTGCAGCATGAGTAAAGATCACCTTTAGAATGTTTAGTTTTACTGCTGGAGATATCCTGAATATTATCAACTCAGTTAACTGAAAGGAATCGTTATTCTGCTGTGATAATTTATGTCTGTAAAGTGATAATTGACCTATTCCACCAGAGTCTGATACATTCAGTGCATGTTAGTGTCTCCACACTGAACCCACTGCAGTCACCGGTCAATTTGTGGGTTGCAGTTGGAGTAACTGCCATACCTGTCAAGTCTCCCGTTGTGGCCGGAAAACTACTGGATTTTACCACTCTTTGCCATCGTCCTCCCGTAATTAACATTTTCCCATAAATGTCCCATATAATAATTTTTAAAAAGCATTCAATTGCCTCTCCAAAAAGAATTATGTCGCTAGCCTCGCGAGAATGGCAACCTGCAGTAGCCCGAGTGTCAGTTCTCGCGAGATTAGTGCTGACAGCGGAAACAACAAAACCGAAAAAGAAATCAGAGATGGATGAATGTAACAAGAGAGAAGGCGCTCCTACCAGCCCTTGGTTGGGCTGGTGGGAATGTTCGCAGCAACCAGCGGAAATTTTCTTTATATTTAAGTCAACAGTATATGAGTATGAGACATGTTGAAATCATGGCTTGAACACAGTCTGGTCTCATGGGAGACCTCCTGTTTGTTTCTTCTTACAGTCTCAAAACCCCTTTTATTGAGTGCTTACATGTGCATGTACAGAGGTACAGTATGCATGTACATGTACTTTGTTTAACGCCTGGTGGTCAGGCTGTGAATTAGGATCCATGTGCAGAGTGTGCAAGCAGAGGTTTTTTAATGACAGTAGGACACAACATACTGGCAACAGCGAGGGGAGAGACAGGCTAAGGCAAGACAGGACTCAAACAGCGAGGGGAGAGACAGGCTAAGGGAAGACAGGACTACAACAGTGAGGGGAGAGACGGGCTAAGGGAAGACAGGACTCCAACAGTGAGGGGAGAGACAGGCTAAGGGAAGACAGGACTCAAACAGCGAGGGGAGAGACAGGCTAAGGGAAGACAGGACTCCAACAGCGAGGGGAGAGACAGGCTAAGGGAAGACAGGACTCCAACAGCGAGGGGAGAGACAGGCTAAAGCTGGGCGTACACTGTACAATATTTTAAATCGTGTACTCAGCTCCAGCTCAAACTGTACGACTAAATCGCAGGGTTTAATCGCAGAGAGTCGGCTCCTGGAGCTGCTTCAACAGTGCAATACTCTCACGAGGAGCGATTTGAATTTCAAACATGTTTGATATTCTTGCGACGCTGCGATTTCTGATCGGGAATTGGTCGTGAGGTGTGAATCGCTCCTAGTTTACCTGTGTAAACTATACGATGCACGACACGCAATTTAGCCGAAACTTGGCCCGATCGCAAAAATAGTCGCACGAGTGAAAAATCGGCTGAAAATGGGCCAAAAATCACACAATGTACGCCCAGCTTTAGGGAAGACTCGACCAGATCAGAGGACTCAGGTGAGGTCAGGCAGAAGTACTGGAGACCAAGGCAGGGGCAAACGAAAAAACCAGAACGAGATCAAACACCAGGAAGACAACCAGAAAATTCACTAAGAATACACTCAGTAGTCACTCATAAAGAGATGGCAATATTTCTCAAGGTTAGGCTGGAGGAGACAGGCTTAAGTACTAGTTCTAATTAACCTTAACAAAAAACAGCTGATTTCTTAAACTCTGGTGATTGCGACCTCTGGTGGCGGACGAAGGTAGTGACCTCAGATCTGACACTGGATTTACAAAGTTACAGTAGGCCAACATTTATTAGGCCTCATTCATGCATATTTGTCAAAACATCATTAAGATGAATATGCACTGTTACATGTGTCTGCCCCCACCTGTCTTAGTTTTGTTTCTCCATGTGCTAGTGTCTTTCCATGCCTGTCTGTCCCTCCTTCCAATCTATGTCTCCGCCCTCTGATTCTGTTCCACCTGTACCTAGTCGGTTTCCCTAGATAGTTTGTGTATTTAAACCATATACTTTGTTTTATTCAGTCCTGTTTATTTTATTGATTGTTAGAGGCTGTTTGAATGCTGGTTAGTTTGATAAGTTTTGTGTCTGTCTGGTTATTGTTTGTCTATCCTGTGTGTTCGTTATATATTCCTGTTCATGTTCTGTTTATTCGTGCAGGTTTTACTTATGTTTGCAATATTATGAATATCCGTGTTGGCTATGAGACCCCGGCTTGTGACTCTGACTTCGGTTTTGGATTTTCGGTTTTTGGATAATAAACCTCGCTCTACACATCAATCTATGAAACCTTATGATGATGATGATTCATGGCCTTAACCTAAAGAATGAAGATGTACTGGGTATGTCTGCTTCCTTAAGTAATTAAATCAATTAAGGAAGGTTCACTGGGAAATGGAGCCCTAGTGTTTGTACAGATGCTCCACCAAATTCTATGACTCCTGTACCCAGTAATTCAAAGCCATGTCCTCCCAAGTCTTTCCTCTCTTTGGTGATTGTGCCATCTAGTCTGTCCATGAAAAGATAAACCCAGCCAACCACTGGACCAATGAACTCTTTCTGATATTAATAGGAGGCCATTTTTTATTATTGTTGTTCTTTGTCCCCTAAAGTAGCCCTCAGAGAGCATCAACGTGATGTTTGAACATCCACTGAGGCGTTCAGCTTCATCTGTTCAGAAACCTCACCCACCCTCCAAACCTGCCAGGCGTGAGTGAGTGAGTTACTCACTGACTTGCACTTACTCATACTGAAAATAAAAGGATATCCATAGTGTCACAGTTGTATTTGTATTTGCATAAAATCAGGCCCAAGATGTCAGAAGTAATCAGAGTTATTCTGAGGGTATACTGCTAGACTGAATGGAGACATTTGAAGATCAAGATGTTTAGCAGTATGTGATCAGGTCCATCAGATTGCAGTCTCCTGTTCCTGAAGAACAAGATTCCAACCCAGCAACTACATTAATAAAAACTAAAATACCGTTTCCTGGAAGAATGGTTACCGGGAAGTCATGCTTTACCTCCAACTTAAAAATAATGATTTGTTTGTCTTTTTCTTATTACAATTCTTCTTTTTTATGAGATCTAATTGGTCTATTTGGACCATGTTTGGCAATGATTCAGCATGGCTCATCAATGTAACATTAAACCAATAATCAGTGCAAATCAATGTTTTATTTTCTGATATAAGGTATAGATATTTAAAGTGTCATACTTTTGAAGTCATCTCATAAATGGTTTTAATTGTTAGCTAGAGTTGAATTGCAAGTTATTTTATTAAACTTGATCAAATAAACCAAATAATTAAGGGAGCATTTAATTCTAAGTGTGTATTTGACCTTAATGGTTAAGGCTGATGGTTTAACAGAGCATATGCAAATCTGTATATTTGCATCAGTATTTTGGTTCGTTGAACACAGGTGTTTCCCAAAAGTCGTGCATCAGCAATTCTGATTAATATTGTTATCAGTATGACTGTGGTGTTTCAGTGTGTTAAGAGAGCAGATATGATAGATTTGTGTTTCTGTGTGCTGCACAGAAACACAAGGAAGGGAGTGGAGGAGTACAGATGGTTCTATATTAAAAATAGATTTTAAGATTTCATATTATCGTCATTACCATTGTAATAGTGTTTGTGTAACAGTGGGTGCATAGCACTATGCAGACATTATATAAGAAGGGTTTATTCACAGTAGTAGTCAGACAGTCCAAAGGTCAAATCCAGATTATTGGCCACATCAGATCAGTCCAGAATCTGCAAATCCAAAAGAGACGAGAAACAAACCTGGTTGATCCACAGAGAGAATAAATCACAATACAAACACTCCATATGCTTCCTGCTAGATTTGACTATACTTTGTAATGAAGTGAAGTCCAGGTCCATAAGGAGGTGTGGGAATGATGACCAGGTGTGATTAATAATTAGGGGAGGATGATCTGGTCAGCCAGTGCTGGGGATTCTGGGAGTTGGAGTCTCTGGTGTTTTGCTTTATGACAGTTTGTGTTTCAATAAATTGAGCTTCACTATTGCAATTCCAGAAGTATTCCACATATTATAAATAGAACAGCATAACTGCATTTTATTTTTGAAAAAGGTTTTATATATAAGGGTAGTAAAATATTATGCAGCAGTTTTATTGGAACTATTAATTTATTTAATATTTATTTACTATATCAGCTTGTAGGTCTAAGGTTGGTCCATCTGGCTAATTTGCATTAGTCATCCTCCAAATTTTCATTGATTCATATTTTCAAGCCTACATTATGTAACTGTACTCATATAAAACTATCTCAGAACCTAAGAAAGCAGCTCTTCAGTTTAAATGCAATGTGGTGATTTTTAGTAGTATTACCAGTAGTGCTAGTAATATAATGCGTGTATATCTGTATCTGTTTGTGCTCTGACATTTTGGCAGTTTGTAATACTGTGCTTCCTGAGCACAGTAATACACAGCTGTGTCCTGAGCACAGTAATACACAGATGTGTCCTGAGCACAGTAATACACAGATGTGTCCTGAGCACAGTAATACACAGATGTGTCCTGAGTCTGAAAGTTTCTGCCCAGTAAAGACAATGTGTTGCTGGAGGTTTCAAAATTTTCTTGGCAGATATTAATATAGTTAGATTTGCATATTTTGTTCTTTATTTCAATGTCAAGTTAAACACATTAGCATCTGTAATGGTTCCTCGGAAATTTGAGGAAAATTAGGGAAAATTAAGGAAAGGATAAAAGTATTAAAATATTCACCTGTGCCATGAATACAGTCATGTATTTACTCGTGCCTGGGATGGATTTGTACATTGATTCAGATGAATGGAGACCAACTGGATAGTGTGGAAGGTCATTCTTTGACCTTTATCAACTCACATATCGAGAAAAATCTGTCTTTATACAACAATATATTGGGATTTTTTTCCTGGTTCCTAACCAAAATGTAGGATTCATTTTTGTTACATATCAACATGTAAGAGCTGCTAGATTCTGACTGGTTTTCCTTTTATTAGCATGGTGATTATAGATATAAAGTATATGTTTCTATATTGTGGGGAAAAAAACTCATATAATAGAATTCTCGTCTAATAGAATTTGATTTTTGAAGCTGTTGTGCTAATTTACCTTTTTTTCTTTTTTCTTGAAACTTAAACTGTGTTTTACGGTTAATCACTAGTGGTACTATCACCATGGTGTTCTCACTACTCTATTTTATGGTTAATCACTAGTGGTACTATCACCATGGTGTTCTCACTACTCTATTTTACGGTTAATCACTAGTGGTACTATCACCATGGTGTTCTTACTACTCTATTTTACAGTTAATCACTAGTGGTACTATCACCATGGTGTTCTCACTACTCTATTTTACGGTTAATCACTAGTGGTACTATCACCATGGTGTTCTCACTACTCTATTCCACTCACTCTACTGCCCTACAGAGCATGTGTAGTTACTGCTATTACTGAGTGAATGAAAAACACTGTGTTTCTCAGTCTCACTGACGGCCCAGGATTGACAATCATGAATTAAGTCTGAGTCAGAACAATTATTTTTGTTTGGTTTTTGGTTAAATAAAAAAAAATTAAACTGCCTGACAGGATGCAGCTGTTGGGGAGAATGTACTGGTAACATCATTGTGTCTTCTTGCTGATCACGTTTGTGAGTGAATACTGCCCCCTGCTGCCTTGTTGTATATTAACGTTGTAGTCCTGGGTCCAGGTACACACACACACAGCTGCTAACTAATCACATGTTGGCTTACACTGTATATTTTATTTGCTGTGGATCAGTCACACTTTGTGTTTGATAAACTCACTGATGTTTCCATCAGGGTGGGTGTTCAGATCATGTGCCTTATCGTTCCTGTCGTCTGACACCTGCAACTTGGTTTTGTTACTCAGAACACGCCTTCCCTGCCCATTTCATGCATCCACGCTTTTACATACTGGATTATCTCAGATGCTTCTTTACATGGGCTGCATCCTGGATCTTGGCTGGTCTGATACACTCCTGCTTCCGTGGACCTAGCAATTAAACTTTACTTTGTCCTTCAGGTCTGCCTTTTCTAGTCAGTTTTTGTCTTATGTCCAGTCACTGAATGTCTAATGTCCTGCCATTTGAACCTCATCTGCTTCAGTGATGACCTTGTCCTCC